>NC_071107.1:6640000-6645000 GCF_024256425.1 Clarias gariepinus
CTCTCCTTCTCTATCTTCATCTGTCCATTCTCAGTCACTCCTCTATTTTCCACTGTGTCTCTCTCCCTCTTCTTTCTCTCTCCTCTTGCTTCTTCAAGGATTCTCACTTTCTCCTCTTTCCATCTGTTTCTCTTCTCTCCATCTATTACACTCTCTCTCTTACACACACACACACGCTTCTATCCATAAACTATTCCTCTCTCTCCACTCTTTGTTTATCTGTTCTCTCTGTGTCCTGTTTCTCTCTCTCTCTTTCTCTCTCTCTCTCACACACACACACACAAACAAGTCAACTCTAAAGGCGCACATGTGCAGACACACATGCACAAGGACATATGCGCGCACACACGCATGCAAGCACACACACGCGCGCACACACACACACACACACACACACACACACACGTCATCTCTTTGAGCCACATGTTTACACACACACATATACCATCCCCCACTTGGGTTCACACACGCAAGCGCAAACACACTCACTCACTCACTCACACACACACACACACACACACACACATTGCTCTCTTTTAAAGCTCTCATGCACGCACACACACAAATATCCTCTCTTCAGCTGAGCTCACACTCACACTCATATACACACACACCCTCCCCCCCATCTCTCAAGCACACACTCACAAACACACACACTCACACACACTCACACACACAAGCAAGCTCACTCAAGCACGCACACACACACACACACACACACACACACACACACACACACAGAGTGTCTCTCAAATAACCAGAGTCTCATATTCTCTAGCACGCACACACACACACACACACACACAGACACACACACACAAACACACAGAAAAAGGGAGAGAGAGAGGGAGACAGAGTCTATACAGAATGCATTCTCTCTTACACATTCTATTCCCATAACATAGACGCAACCTTTATTCTGAAACTCACACACACAGAGCAGCCATCCTCTTCCAACATATAACATATCCGCCTACACACACACTGTCTCTAACACACACTCTTCCTCTTTCATAAACAAAGTAGATGCATAAACACACACTCTCTCACACACACACACACAGCTTGCTTTCTCCCTTCACAGTTCTCTCACACCCTTCACACACACACACACACACACACGTTTTCCCTTTCACACGCACAGACACTCACCGACCTTCCACACACACACACACACACACACACACACACACACACACACCCTCCCCTTCCCAAATGAGCCACTAGAACACACACATTCTCTCTCTCTCTCTATCTCACACACACACACACACACACACACACACCACCACCACCACACACACACACACACACACACACACAGGCACCTCTGTTTCCAAGACACACACACACACTCTCCCTCCCCTTCTTTTTCAGTTTCAAACCTGCAAGCATGCGCGCACACACACACACACACTCACACACACACACACACACTTCCTCACCATTTTCCCTCCTCACTCCCTCTCACGCACACACACACACACACCCTCCCTTCTCTGTTGCTCACACACACACACACACACACACACACACACAGACGTGCACACACACACACACACACACACACACACACACACACACACAGACACCCTCCCTTCTCTGTTGCTCACACACACATACACATCCCTTCTCTGTTTCTCACACACACACACACAGACGTGCACACACACACACAGACGTGCACACACACACACAGACGTGCACACACACACACACACAGACGTGCACACACACACACACACACAGACGTGCACACACACACACACACACCCTCCCTTCTCTGTTGCTCTCTCTCACTCACACACACCCTCCCTTTTCTGTTCTCTCTCTCTTTCACACACACACACACACACACACACACACACACACACACACACACACACACACTACGCTTTTTCCTTGCTCACACACCCTCCCTCCTGTCTCGCTCTCTCTCCCTGTTAAATTCTCTCTCTGCCTCACACACAGTCTGCATGCGCTCACACACACGTGCGTGCTAGCGCGCGCTCTCCCACACACACACACACACACGGACACACT
Source organism: Clarias gariepinus (assembly GCF_024256425.1). Classification (NCBI taxonomy): domain Eukaryota; kingdom Metazoa; phylum Chordata; class Actinopteri; order Siluriformes; family Clariidae; genus Clarias; species Clarias gariepinus. Next base: position 6,642,044 of record NC_071107.1, read on the forward strand.
CCCCTTCTCTTTTCATCAAAACACACTCTTAAATAGACACACTTTTTGGGCTGTCAATCTCACACACTCACACACACTACCTGTTCATCCAGCTCCTGCGTTCAGAACCACACACAGTGTAAACACACACACACACACACACACACACACACACACACACACACACACGATCCCTTATACATTATACTTCACCTAAACACAGAGCTCTTCCCTTGGTTACACATAACACACACACACACACACACACACACACACAAACAAACACTCCTTCCCCCACTCAATCACAAACACACACACACACACACAGCTGTTCTCTGCAATACACTTTTTTCTTGTCTCTCTTTCTTATGGATGTATACACACACACTTCTCTTTATTGTCATGACAACACACACAGGCTTCATCTCACACTCTTACACACACACACACACACACACACACACGACCCCTCCTCTCTTTTAAACAAGCACACACACACACACACCCCTCCTCTCCCTCTCACACTTTATACTGTGCTCTTCTAACACACACACACACACACACAGACACACAACTCCCTCCTTTCGTTCACACATACACACTCTCCTTTCTCACAAACACTGCATCACTCACTCACTCACTCACACACACACACACACGTTGTCTGTCTTTGTCACGCACACACTCACTCAGTATACGCCCTCTTTCCCCTCTGTGCGCACACACACACACGAACACCTTCATACACACTCACGCGCGCACAGTGTTAATAGATAATGGGTTACTGGATCGTCTTCATACATTCTGATAAACATTTCATACGAAAACAAAACACTTTACGTTGATTTTATTTACAGATGTCTAAGCTTCTGAAGTAAAGTGACGTAGTTAAAGTCCGCGCGCGCGTGTGAAACACCTGATTTTTTTATTTATAGGGCAAGAATTAAACTTTACCATTGTGTTATGAAAAAAAACTTTTATTCGAATTATATATACATTAATTCTATTATTATTATATACATAAACTTTACAGTAACAAAAACCCCACTTTCATTAATCCTGACAGAAACCTCGCTCCTGGCTGTCAGTCAGAGCTGGTTTATACCTTCTGCACGCGCAGGTTAACTGAAATAACGGTCACAAATTAAGCTAAGCAAAGCAACATTTCGCGTTTTCTTAAGGTATATTCGTATAAAGTGGACTTTTTTTTCTCTCACCCCCGAGGAGCAGGCTGCTTGCTGGCCTCACCGTCTCGGTCCCTGTCCAGCGCCAGAGGCTCCCGGCGGTCAAACTGTGAGCGAACGGTCTCCGCCATGTTTCTGTGCAGCGATCTAGAGCGACGCCGCTACTTCACTGAGCTCCTCTCACACACTAGCGCGCTCGCGACTTTACTGTGCGTGCGTACCGGGTGTTTTAGGCGATACCACTCTGCTTGCAGCCGCGGGGGTTGACCCGTCCGTGCTTTTGTAGCAAACACATTCAAAATTAAAAACCCCGTAGTAAAAATATGATAAATATATGTATTAATAACCAAATAAATTATTTCTATAACTTGAATTTTGTTTTAGCTTTTTGAAAATATTTATTGAGTTATTAATCTCTACCCTGCCCCTGACTTGAATGGCAGAATGGCCGCTCCCGCTAAAATACAGGCGCGAGAGCTGGCTGTGTCCGAAACCGCACACTACAACACTAAACAGTACGCTACCTACGGTAACTATGGTAACTTACTTAAGCGAATTAATGTACAGTACGCTTTAGAGCGATAGCTTGCGGTTTGAAATGTGTCCATCGTCTTTTGTTTCCAAGCAAAGTTGATTATGGTCTATCAGCTAAATGTCACCCAATATGCTTTAATTGTACTATTCTTGGTGTGACGTAATGTTAGACTGGTGATGGAGGTGGTATTGATGCTGCTGTGATGATGATGAAGGTGGTGATGGTGGTTGTATTGATGGCAAAAGTTCATGGCATTCTTAGGTATAAAGCTAATGATGGTTTTATAATGATGACCATAATGGTGATCATGATAATGCTGGTGGTGGTTGTAATAATAAAGTTTATGATATTGCTGGGGTGATGATGGAGAGAATAATGGTATTGTTGATGAGGATGTTGGTCGTAGTTTTGGTATTGGTAGCGGGTGATAAAAAAAATAGCTAATGTTGGTAGTGAAGATGGATGCTGGTTTTGATGACAATAATGATGACAAAGTTTCTGGTATTGTTGGTGATGATGCTGGTGATGGTGGTTTTGATTATGAAAATTATGATGATGATGATGATGATAACGTTCAAGCTTTTATTTTATATGTTGATGGTGATGATGAGGATGGTATTGTCATTGTTGGTGCTGCTTATGATGATGATGTTGTTGGTGATGTGTATGACGATGATGTTGTTAATTATATTGGTTGTGATAATGGTGAGGACGATGATGTTAATGGTATTGCTCATGATGATGGTATTGTTTGTAATGATATTGTTCACTGGATTGTTGGTAATGGTTGATGTTGGTGAGGGTTTTGATGATAAGGAAAATCATACTGCTTTTGAGGATGATGATGATGAATGTTGTGGTGGCGACGATGATGATGGTGATAAATGTTGTGGTGGAGGAAATGATGATGGTAATGATGGTGACGGAATTAATTATATTGCTTGTTATGATGATGGTATTTATGACCATGAGGACAATGATTTTTTTATCAGATTTTTAATTTACGAACAAATAATTTTTTTTTTTTATGATGATGATGGTGATGATGATGATGATAACAACGACTACAGCAATAATGATGAATGCAGTGGTGGTGGAGATGATAATGATTATAACGATGATGATGATGATGATGATAATGATAATGTAATTAATGATATTGCTTGTATTAATGACAACGATGATGTGATTAATGGTATTGCTCATTATGATGATGATGACAAGAATGATGACAATGATGTAATTAATAGTATTGCCTG
>NC_071107.1:6650000-6722500 GCF_024256425.1 Clarias gariepinus
GTGATTTAAATGTAGTATAAATACAGCTGTTCTGTGATGCTTCCAGAGGTTTGTTAGAAAACATTAGGCACACACCCGACAGGTCAGCGATAAAGTTATGGTGAAGTTTAAAGCAGGGTTAGGTTATAAATAATGTTTTAAGCTTTGAACATCTGACAGAGCACTGTTCAATCCATCATCTGAACATGGAAGAAGTCTGGCACATCTGGAAACCTACCAAGACATAGCCATGCACCTAAACTGACAGGTCGAGCAAGGACAGCATTAATCAGAGAAGCAGCGAAAAAGGCCACAGAGATCCACAGCTCTGGTGGGAGAACCTGTCCACAGGACAACTATTAGTCGTGCACTTCACAAATCTGGCCTTTATGAAAGAGTGGCAAGAAGAAAGCCATTGTTGAAAGAAAGCCATAAAAAGTCCTATTTGCAGTTTGTGACAAGCCATGTGGGGAACACAGCAAACATGTGGAAGAATAAGATCAGATAAGATCAAAATGTAACTTTTTGGCCTAACGGCAGAACGTTATACAGTATGTAACTTTTCAGATATTTATTTCTAACAAATTTGAAAGCCATTTATTATCTTTCTTCCACTTCACTATTATGTGCCACTTTGTGTTGGTCTATCACATAAAATACCAATGAATACTTTTGCAAGGCACTGTCTTCCTAAATTTCAAGCAAGCACTCTACTTTAGCAAAACTTCACAGAGATTTTTAGCAGCCATGTTTGTTTGTGTACAGAGTCAAACAGTAATTACATCACTTCCTCTTTTGAGCACAAGGGCATACACATGTACAGCCTTTCATGCTTGGGAACGCATGAATCATTCCCGAGACCACCTCTGCAATCGGTTAAGGAACACTTAGAACAATTTGCTCTTACACTGACCAAATCAACTGGTCCCGGGGCCAAGTGTTCTTGGAAACGTTTCCGGGAGCCCAGTGTAAAAGCACCCTAAGTCTGGACCTAAATTGAACCACATCTAATAAGAAGTGCTGTTGTGTTTCCTCTGAGCAGCCATGCTAATGTAAGCCATGTTTAAGGGGACAGTTTTCTGGTACTTGTTTTGGTAAAAAAAAACATGGTGGAAAAACCATTTCTTTTAGTTTAGTTTAATTTCTCACTACCAGTTGTGTGAAATATTCTCAAAGCATTACAAGCATCTTCACAAGCGTAGTCAAAGCAAAGTGTCAACACACACAAACCACGTGCAAACATTACAGTTTTTTTTTTGAACAGGGGCAAAAGGTTGAAACTGTGAACCACGAATCATGCCCGAGTATAGAATAGTCTGAGCATTATATATTTGTTCAAGTCAAAACAGGACAAGTGGTGTTGGTGAACAATTGTGTGTACTGTTCCCACAGACAGATACGTCTCTTATTCCGCAAGTCATCTTATAGTTATTAAGGATCAAGCGTTTAACTTGCTGAATGTTCACGGGACCAAGTGTAGTGGGCGCTGAGCCCTGTCGGCTGGGATCATCATTCACGGACATACAACCTTCTTTAAAATGTTTGCACTCTTTAAATGTTTTACTGTATCATGACTTTTCTATGCATGAAGTCTTCTCAATATGTCAATCGCTTTTCCCCCTTACATTTAGGCATTTGACAGACGCCCTTATCCAGAGCGATTTAAATTTTTATCTCAATATACATTTGAGCAGTTGAGGTTTAAGGTCCTTGTTCAAGGGCCCAACAGGGACAACTTGGTGGTCATGGGATTTGAACATGGGAACTTCTGATCCGTAGTCCAATACCTTAACTTTAGACTGTGGGAAGAAACTGAAGTACCTGAAGGAAACCCTCCAAGCACAAGGAGAACATGCAAACCCCATGCACGCAGACCTGAGGCGAGGGAAATCGAACCTGGACCCTGGAGGTGCAAGTGCTAACCACTAAGCCACCATGCCACTCTCTTTTAATGTCTTCAGTAGAGAAAAAACAATAGAGCAAGAAAGGCAATATCAAAAGCAATATCAAATGTTTGACTTGTATTGTATATTAAAGTGACTATATTGTGCTTATTTATCATTTGTCCAACTTAAATAAATTATCCTAACAATTATTTCTAAACCATTCCCTTTAAACAAACCATTTTATTAAATAAAAAAAAAGTCATTGACATTTAATATTTTTAAATTAATGTAAATTTTTATTTAACATTTTGACTCCAGTGTCAGCACATAACAAACAGATTCACGTTAAGGGAGTGATAATGGTAACACTATTACACCTGTACCACTCATTCACCGACAGGAAAAGGTATGATCATGGTTGATGTGGCAAAAGTGAAATCAAACACTCCAGGTGTGCAGTTAATCACTAATTGACTATTTAGCTGATATTAAGTCATGCTAGGTCATGCTAGCTTTAGTGAAAGTGCAAAAAAGATTTTAAAAGGTTTTAATAAACTACTATATAACATATATATTTACTGCCAATTTTTTTTTAATCCTCAACAAAAAAATCTACATATTGTAACTTAAAAAAAGCAAACTCTGAAGTGAAAAGCTATAATGAAGTTTTAAATACTGTCATAGCTATATTTAAATTTAAATGTATATAAAGGAACAAAGAAAGACAATTAAACAACACAAAAACATTTAGACACAATAAGAATGAGGCTACGTTTTGTATCATTTACAGATATTCTGGTAAAGGCTTATGCTTGAATATAGTTTATAAGGCAGCTATAAACAGGCAATGTTTGCATTTGATTTATAAGGTTAATACAAACATGTGACCTGATTAGCTGAGAGTGTGAAACAGCTAAAATAATTTTTTTTTTTTTTTTAAGTAAATATAACAGAGGCCATTAAATCAGTAATTGCAGGTGTAACGGTTATTTCCAACATTGTGTGATGGTCACATTCTATATCTTTATTCCAAAGAGATCTCTTACTACACCTTTTAGCTAACTCATTCAGATTTCCAATCAAACTATTCAGATAAAACAATAGCAAATGTGTAAAATGAAACCAGTATCAGTGTAAAGATTTTTTTGTTTTCTTTTTACACAGGAGACAATATTCATGTTCACTTTCAAAGCAAGGAAGAGCCAGAACGTTATTGCTTATCTGAAATATTATCAACATTTCCAGGTTGGCTAGCAAAAAGAAGCATAAAACAAGCATTAGCGTAAAGAGACAGACAATATAACTTTAGATGTCACAAATGCTTGTGTAGAGACTGCTACTTTTTTCAGTTCAGATAAATAAAAAAAATGGCTAACAGCTAGACAAAGTGCCTAAAGCTTTCTACTTAATTATAAATAAAACAATCATGGTTGTTTTATTCACATGTAATGGTCTCGCCTTTGTGTTGCTAGCCATGTTCACTGATGCAATTAGCAAATTGAGCTAGCTAGATAAACTCACCATAACACCAACAATCATAGCTACATCCTTTAAAACCTTTTTGTCCCTCCTAATGTCTCTATTTACATTTAATAAGAGTTTGCTCATGACAGGAGAAGATGGAACGTTTATATTTTTTTCTTGCATTTTTCAATCAGACTGTAAATATGAGATCATTGTAGTAGGGGTGAAAATTGTAAGCGGGAAACTACAGAAAGTCACACTACATGTGCGCTAGGTCTGGTGTCAAAACATATAAGAGAATAGTTTGGATTTGGTCTTTTAACGTTAATTTACACGTAGAATTGAGAAAATCTAATATGTGTTGCATTTACATATAACATCTAAATACAAAGAATGCTTATCTGTTGTTTGCTAGCATACATTAGGAGCAAGATGTCTGTTGTCTACAGCAGGAAAACACTAAATCATCACTTAATTAATAAACAGTGTTTACATGCAAGTTAATAAAAAGATAATATAATATCTAAATAAATTATACTTGGAATAAAAACAAAGGAGTGTATTTTTGTTCAGATTCTGCCATTGTATAACGTATTTTCTCTCCTGGTTTATAAAACTTGACTAGATTGACTAGATTCCTTCCATGGCCCGACTTTGGCCTGTAGCATCCATGCAGCGGTAGTCCTCATGCTTCTCTATTTCCTTTTTTTGTGTTTATAAAACTCTCTAACGGTCCACTAGGGGGCATTGCTACACTAAACGTTGTATAAAACAGTAACTTGAAATGTCAGACCTCAGACAATGAAAAAAAAAAAATCATCTCTACTCACACTACCTACTCATATAGACAAGACAATAATCTCAATCACGAGTTCATCAATTGACGTCAAAGTAACATGGCTGCTCACAGTGTCAGCAGTAAACAAAATAATATTTTCTACCCTAAGAAGAGTTATACTGTATATACAAATATTAACTTCATCAGAAGGTATACAGTCATATTCGCTTGGTAAATCTGTAAAAATGACTGCACAGTTCACTGTTTTGAGAAGGTAAATAGACCTCACTCATTACAGTAGGCTAACTAGATTTTTGCTAAAAAATAAACATGCCTTGACATGCATCCATGTTATTTTGCACTTTATAGCACAAACTTAAAAACACAACATCATTCTGACTTTCCACTTTTAAAACCAATGCTGCATTAAGTTCTGCACTGCCTGGCCAAAAAAACAAAACAAAAAAATACAACCTAGCATACTCTACGATTGCATTTAATAACCTACAGCCCACATTGGTGTGTACATTTCATGTGTAAAAATGATTCTCCATGCTTCCAGAACCACTAGTTCACAATCTGGAATTTATTTGGAGGAGTGTCCTGGAATATGGGAATCAGAAAAAAAAACAACTCTAAATAGTGTATGTGATAACCTGGACATTCAGTACATTAGCTGATTTTACTTTTTTGCCGCATAACGTTGCTGAGCCTGGACTTGACCTACTGACCTACACCAGATCATAACGCTGCCTCCAAAGGCTTGTACACTGGCCACTATGCATGATGGGAGCATTGCTTCATGTGCTTCCCTTCCTACCCCGACACACCCACTACTCTGGAACAGGGCTGAACTCATCAGATCACACAACCTTTTCCCATTGCTCCAAAATTCTTTCTATGTTCCCTAGCAAATTTAAGACTTCTGATGACAATCACTAACCAGTAGTTTTCCTGTGAGTTCCCATTACTGTACATTGTGTTTATCAAAATGCTCTTACTTTCACTATTAAACAAAGCTCTGTTTTTTGTTCCAGTAGATGCAGCCCAATAATTTGACCCTTCTAAAATAGCGACCTTTTTTTTTTTTGGCCAGGCAGTGTATGTGACTTTGTGTGTTTTGATAGTACTAGTTAAAAACATTGAGTATACTAGTAAAAACAAATTTTAATTAAAAAAATAAATAAATAATGTCATGGGGGGGGGGGGGGGTATCACAATAATGCTATTTAGGTAAAAGGTGTTACGATTTCAATAACAGTATAGGAACAATGTTAAAGATTGCACACATTGCAGGCTTTCAAGTACAACATGTAAATAAAAATCACAGAGATGTAAAAGTGTTCCTATTTAGATAAGCTAATTCTTTCAGATTTCCTAAAATATTTTGTTTTCTAGGCACTTTAGATGACTCTGACTGCTGAGTTCCACACTCCCTAATTTCCAAATCAAGATGCTTTTCCACATGGCTGATTCTGATACCACTCAGTACTAAGTGGAATCAAAGTGTAATTCTAGATGTAGGAATTATTTTATAAGTAATTTATCAACACATGTTGACGTAAATGTTAATGTTTCTGATAATTCTGTCTTGTTTCCACACTCACTGCAGCTTTAAAATATCTGTAAAATAAAAAAATATTTGTACGTTGAGCAATCTAGCTAACCGCAGTTATAAGCTACTGTAGGTCCATGTCGCCCAGTTGCCTATCAACAATGGTCTTGCGTATATTAAGTACCTTTTTGCGTTCCCAAATTAAAAACTTGAATAGATTTTTTATCATACACAGACATGGGAAATGGAACATCCCAAAATGGGAAAATCCTTAAAAGACTGTTGATATTTCAAAATATTTTTAGATGCTTTTAAGCTAATACAGTTAATACTGTATTTTATTGATTTATTTCAGCAAATTATTTTAAATTAAATGTTATAATGTATTTTATCCTGTAGATGGCGACAAACTAGTAAAATTAAAGCTCATTGTGGCTCACTAAAGTAAAATAAATCTTTCTTATCATTGTTACTAGTTTTATGGGTTAGCACTTGTGGTCTGTTAAATTTTGTATTACTTTACTATTTATAGTTCAATAAAAATCCCCCTCCTCTCTCATACACACACTTGGTAATTTTGGGTAGACTTCATGCCTTCTTCTTCTTTCTTGTTGTTGTTGTTGTTGTTGTTGTTTTTGTTGTTCTCGTTGGTTTCTTGACTTTGGCAGCAGGTGAGGCCTGGAGGGTTTCAGCTGTCTAGTGGTTATTTTATTTAAAAAACAAACAAACAAACAAACAAAAAATCATGTAAATATGTAAATACTAAACCTGATATATGAAAAAAAGTGAAAATATGTGAACGACATTTACAGCATAAAGTGCATATAAAAGTAAAAACTCTTTTTCTCTGTATTACTTTTTCTCTGTCTCTCTTTCTCTATCACTCTCATACACACACTTGACAGATGTTTATTTCAGTAGACTTCATGCCTTTTTATTTCTTGTTGTTGTTCTTATTTTCATTGGTTTCTTGGCCTTGCCAGCAGGTGAGGGCTCCAGAGTTTCAGCTGTCTGGTGGTTTAAAAAAAAAAAAATTATACTACACATGATATTTGGAATAAAGTGAAAATATGTAAATACACTTTACAGCATGAAGTCAAAATAAAAGTGAAAAGTCTCTCTATCTCTTTCTCTCTCTCTCTCGTTCTGCCTTTATGCTCTCTCTCTTTCTCTCTCTCACACTACCTCTCTCCTACACACTTCATAGATGTTTATTTCAGTAGACTGCATGCCTTGTTCCTCTTTCCTGTTGCTCTTCTTGTTCTCACTTGTTTCTGGGCCTTGGCGGCAGGCAGGGTCTGGAGAGTTTCAGCTGTCTTGTTTGACCAGTGAACAAGATCCTGCAGGACCTGCAGGATCCACTGCTTCAGAGCAAACAACCCACTGTCCACAAAGTCCTTCGTCTAACACACACACACACACACACACACACACGTGTCAAATTAATCAAACCTATTTTTTTTTCAGTACATTTATGATGTACATTTCCCCTACGAATTACAAAATTATCTAAAGCAGACACAAACATTTGTACATTGCTTAGAATACACCTTGAGCCTTGCTACCAGGATTTTAAAAAAGGGTGACGTGATAGTTTGGACTCATGAAAAGGTAATATTTTATTAATAATAATAATAATCATAATAGGGTTATTTTATGAATGCATTTTTCATGAAAGCGATCATTTAATACATACACTACTAATCATTTTATGTCCAACTAAATACCTTATAAAGGAAATAAATTAATGGACAAATTCTATAGCTATAATACGCCCCCGATAAAATGGTACAAAAAGTGAATTATAACACTATATTAAACATACACAAAAAGTATAACTATGTAAAAGTCTTTTAGAAGTACCTGAGCATCAAAGCTCTTTCCCTCCTCCAGAAGCCGATCTGTGCTTAACACCAGGAAGTTCAGTCGCTCTCTAACAGTTGTTCTTTGTTTTCTGTACTTATCCTCAGGTGTGTTGGGGAATATGTCATCCTCGCGGGTTATGGCCAGGTCCAGCTGAGAGAGACACGCTCGCAGAGCCGCGTTCAGGTAGGAGAGTTTGTCAGGGGGGGAGAGTTGTGTTAACGAAGGGATGCAGACCAGCTGCGGGTGGGATACAGGGTTAGACTGCAGGGATTCTCGGGCAGTCTAGAACAGAGGCAAGGGTGAAGCAGAATGGATGAGAACAATGTTCCAAATTACATGAGTTAAGTAGTCCAGTAAATGCAGAAATTCTTTGAAAATAAAATTTACATCACATTCCTCGGTCTGTATCAGACAACTCCTGGGTTCAATTTTTTAGTTTATTTAAGTTTTCTGTTTATTCAGTGTTTTATAATCTCAGTGTTTGAAGTTACTGTATTTCATAAGTATATATTATGTAAAAATATGTAATTCCAGTGATATATAATCCTAGTGTACTAATGCCACTGTTCTAATTAGGGCCAGGGGTAGCTCAGTGGTTAGGGCATTGGACTACGGTTCGGAAGATCCCAGGTTCAAACCCCACAACCACCAAGTTGCCACTGTTGGGCCCTTGAGCAAGGCCCTTAACCCTTAACTGCTCAGATGTGTAATGAGATAAAAAAAAAAAAAAAAAAAATGTAAGTCGCTCTGGATAAGAGCGTCTGCCAAATGCCTAAATGTAAATGTAAATGTACTAATAATCTATAATTAGTGTTTTATGATCCCACTGTTTATAACTGCAGTTATTTCCCAGTGTTTAAAGTCATTGTATTTTACGCTTATATATAAAATATAAAAATCTGTAATTCCAAGGTTTTATAATTAATGTCACTTTTCTCATCAGATTGTTTATAGTACCAGTAATTTATCATACTTATTATCTTTAATTTTTATAATCTCAGTGCCCTAATGCCACTTTCCTAAACCAAGTTCAGTCCTAGTGTTACATAATCCATGTTTTATAATTCCAATGCTTTACAATACGAACATATGTAATCACAGTGTTTATAAACTCTGTGTTTATAGTACCAGAAATTTCTAAATATTTTTTATAATACTAAAATATGTAATCCGAGTTTTACAATCCCAGTGTTAATAGTCCCAGTAATTTGTAAAACAAATAGTTTGTAATACCAATGTCTGTAATCCCAGTGTTTTAAAATCCCACTGCTTACAGTTCCCGTAATTTGGAGTCTCATTTTTTATAATCCCAGTGCCCTAAAGCCACTGTCCTAATCCTAGTTTAATCTTAGTGTTTCTTAATCCCCATTTAATAATCCCCAAAATAACAACCTGAATGTTTTATAAACCCATTACCGTTTATTTCTTCTACTACCTTTTAATTGTAGCGGCTCAGAATCCACATGCCTTATTCCAAGTGTTGTATAATCATGTCTCAAGGTTTGTATGTTTCTTGGGCACTGTATATATTGTAAAGACTAAGTGCAATATGCTTATAGGACCCTTGATTTTATACCCTTAATATATATAATACCATGATTATTTTATGCCATGCCACCTACAGGTTTCAGTCTGTGTTTTAAGATGCCTTCTTAACCAGGTTTCCTACGTATATAGGTTTCAATGTCCTCTGCAAAGGTCCCAAAGTTGCCAACAAACAATGTAATCAGAACTTTATTCTCTCATCATTATGTCTTGGGATATTATATTTCTTGGGGGTAATGGTTCTTTTTATTTATTTATTTTATTAGAATTTTCATCTGAGCCCTATGTACATGAGGACTTACATTTCCATGGCTCAATTCGTTTGTGTGATTAAGAAGCTATTACTGACCATCATAAATCCATCCATAATTCCCTACTGGAATATAGACAAGTCTAATTGTTTTGTCTGATTTAAATGTAATGTGACTAGCACTGATGGAAAGTCTCAGATCATATAAACTAAAACATGGTGTCCCACAAGTATCTGTTTTAGGTCTTGTTTTAATTTCTTCGCTAGGCAGATGCTCATGGTTTCAGTCAGACCCACACTTCTGATTTGTAATAAAACAATTATAAGAATGTTGAAGGTTTAGTGTGCTGATTATTCAACTAAACCAAATGCTACAGTTTGGATGCTCGATGTAACCCTTAATGCTGGTTTCTAAATCTTTAAAACTGTCTGACATGACAAGGAGAAACTAGTGCACACCTTTATACCCTCTATCATACCATGTCGCCACCTACCTCTTTAAAAGAAATATCATTTATTTTGATTACATTTATTACTTTATTAGGAACGCCTGTACATTTATTCAATTATCTAATCAGCTGATCATGTGGCAGCAGCACAATGCAAAAATAAATAAATAAATAATGTGCAGATATACTGTAGATCAAGAGCTTTAGTTAATGTTCACATCAGAATGGGGACATAGTCTAAGCTCTGTTACTTTAACTGTGGCATGGTTGTTGGTAAAAGATGGGCTGGTTTGAGTATTTCTGAACCTTCTGATCTCTAGGGATTTTCACACACACATAATGGTTAAGGAAACAAACATCACTGAGTGAGAGACAGTTGTGTGGGCTGAAACCCCTTGTTGATAAGAGGAGTAAGAGGAGAGTGACTACAATGATCTGAGCTGACAGGAAGTACAGTATATACAGTAACTATAGTAGTAATAATAATCATTCTTTACAGCTGTAAGAAAAGCATTTCAGCATGCACAACATTTTTGGATATTGGGAAGCCTTGGGGAAGCACAGTGGCTTAGTGGTTAGCAATGTCACCTTTCACCTTCAGGATCTGGGTTCAATTCCTGCCTTGGGGACAGTGTGCTTGAAGTTTGCATGTTCTCCCCTTGCTTGGTGGGTTTCCTCTAGGTACTCCAGTTTCCTCCCACAGTCTAAATACATGCAGATTAGGCTAACTGGCGTTCCCAAATTGCCCGTAATGTGTGAGTGTGTGCCCTGCGATGGATTGGCATCTTGTCTCAAGGCCTAAGTCTCCGGGAATAGGCTCCAGGCTTCACACGACCCTGTATAAAGCATTATAGATGATGAATGAGTGTGTGTGTGAGTAGGCAGTTTCTGAGTCTTACAGACACACACAGCTTGGGGCAGTGTGATTATGGAAAACCAGGAAGTGTGGCATGAGATAAGTCACTGATTAAGAATTTAGAACTTCTTGATCAAGAGCCTGGTCTCTCTCACACACACACACATGAACATGCACTCAAATGTAAAAGCATGAACCATTATTTTTAAGTAGAACACCCTACTGAATGTGGAAAGTGTTGTAATTGTTTAATTAAGCATGAGAAAGACTACACAGGAATTATTCTTCATGTCCTGACTGGAACAGGTCTTACATGTGTGGTGTGTATACCTTTCTTCCACAGTCACACTGTTGTAATTCCAACCTGCTCCTACGCTGCAGGCTTCAAACCTGTGTAACCCTGACACTTTGCCAATTATGTATCGCGAACAGAGGAGCAGTTTGATCGGAGACTTGGCATGAAACGGTAAACAGATCTGATTACAGGAACTCTGGACTTCTACAGCAGAACCGGGCTCAAGCCAGAGAGCGAGTGGGCTGTGGAGGGACGATGTGCAGAATGGAGCTCCTTATTTTCCTTGTGTTTACTCCACACACACATACACACACACACGCTCAACACACATCATTTATTCATTCATTTCTTCCTGCGCAACAACATTCCCCACCAGAAGCACTGCTACACACTGCAGTGACTCAGAATACACTCAGGGGCCGTGATCAGGGGCGACATTTCAATGGCGTCCGCACTGCAGAAACGTCTCATGGGTCAATGATATCTGACAACGCTGACAGTGTATTCTATGTCATAATTAAATTATATAATTATTCGGTAATCTTGTCAGAATCCAATTACAACAAGACTAATGATGTCTAGTTAAATGAAATTCCTTATAAACAAGTGCCTAAAACCGACATAACTAAAGGTAAAGCTCTTTGGTTAACCACCAAAGATCATGTTCATGAATACAACATTTCATGTGTCAGTTCACGTTACCCCTTTTGACTAGCGCCATAAGCAGATCTATTCAGAATTTGGATAATAGTCACATAATTCTTTAAACTTTGTTTACATCAATATAGTTTTTCATTTTAAATTAATGTATGTTTGTTGGTTTGGATAGATAAAAATACAAATCTAGCCATGTAGCTACTCTAATATTATGGCTGCTTCCTTCGAGGAGTCACCACAGGGCACCATACGATCCGTACACACAATTTGGCACCTGTTTTACACTGGATGAACTTCCAAGTCAAGTCAAGTCAAGTAGGCTTTTATTGTCATTTCACCCATATACAGTTCAGTACACAGTGTAACCAAATGGCGTTTCCAGATTTAACCCTCCCGTTTTATCTGGGCTTGGGACCAGCCCTGCATCCAGTGGCTTGGGTTTGGGCATTGGATGGGGATTAAACCCAGGCCTTTTGCATGGCAGGTGAGAAACCTACCTCCGAGCCACCGATGCTCCCAGCTACATCTTTTAGGCTAACCAAATCAGCAGACTTTACTGTGCACTAGGAAGATGATTTGGCTAGCAAAGCCAGTATCGCACTAAACAAGCACACATAAACAGACACTTCGACTAATTCGGAAGCGCCAATTAGCTTAAACTGCAAGTCTTTCGACGTTGCAAGAAAACCAGATTACATGGAGGAAACCCATGACGCATTGGGAGAAAATACAAACTCCAGACACACACACATACATACACACACTGACCTGAAGGTTGCCCTGAAGGTGCATGCTAAGAACCAATCCATCTGCCAAATACACGCTACCGCTCAAAAGTTTGGGATCACTTACAAATTTCTTTATTTTTTTGTTAAGTGATTTTTTTCCTACATTATAACGATACTGGAGATTTCAAAATTATGAAATAACACATATGGAATTGGGTAATTATTACAACAACAACAATCAGTTGTTATTTTAAGTCACGGAAGTCACACAGTTCTTGCAAGAACAGTACTGTCAATTCAATGTTCAACCCATTACAGATATCTGGGATTATGTTTTTTTGCTAAACTAGAAAGTGGCACGTTATTCACACCCACTGCCTTACTTTAGTATATAGAAAATTTTGGCATGCTGTGATTTGTTCTGGAATGACATCAGATCAGGGCCTGAAGTCATTCCAGAACAACTCACAGCATGCCAGGATGTTACATATAGTAAGGCAGTGGTTTCCATCCTTGGTCCTGGAGGACAACCTGCCTTAGACATTTTGGTGTTTTTTCCTTGCTCTACCACTCCCACGTGTGTTCAGGCTGTTAATTACCTGATTAGTTGACTCAGGTGTTCTGGGAGCAGGGACAACACTAAAATGTGCCGGGAAGCAATGTAGTAAGCAATGTTCTGACACTACATGCTAACATTCTGTCATTAACACAAACAAGAAAGGCCTGGAATCATACTTTGATGAGGTTCCAGCAACATCTGTAGCAAACAGTATTTCTCATAAACTTTGGGTACCATTGGCTTGTAACTGGAAGGGTTTGGTTTTAATATTTCTCACTTTCAAACATATATGAACCTTATGTCAACCTACTGGATTCCAGTCGGCATTAAACAGCTCCAACAGTGACAGACAGTTACATACTAAATGTCTAAAAAAGCGATATTAAGGCTCTCTTCTCCCTGCTGCTGTTATAATCAAAGCAGCTCCCAGTAAACCAGTCATCATAACTCGTGAACTGTTATATAATGTTATATACAGGTGGTACAATATACTGTTGTCACAATATCTTACATTTTACAATATCTTAAATATAGCTACAATATCTCACAATATAGGTACATTTCTTACATTTTGTGCAATAGGAACTGGTCACTAACACCTTTTTAAACTGTGCAATATTATATTACCTAGTGCAATTTAACGGAAAGTGTAACTATTGTAACTACTACAACTAACTATTATATTGTTTGTTTTGTTTTTGTTGAATTTTTACACTGTACTGTGTATAAATATTTGTCTTTTATGTTTGTTTTTTATTCTTTTTCTTTTGTATTTATATCTTGTATTGACCCTACTTTATGTTTGCCCATTTTTTTTTAAATGTCTGTAACATAGGAATTTCCCCACTGTGGGGCAAATAAAGGTTTATCTTATCTTAATCTAAATGGATCTCCTGATCAGGCAGTTACAAAGGATGAATGAATGAATAAATGCTGTATGAATGAATTAACATTAACAAGCTTCATTTTTGTTCATCCTGACGCATTTATATATTACTGTTTTTGTCAAGCTTACTACAACAAACACCTCACCTCTAAATCGTATCTGTATAAGACACAATATCTTACTCTCACTCGTTCATTATCTATACCGCTTTATCCTGTGTACAGGGTCGCATAGGGCCTGGAGCCCATCCCAGAATGGCACAAGGCGGGGCACACCTGGGATGGGGTGCAAGTCAATTGCAGGGCACACTCATATGTACACTTACACACAATAGGCAATCTGCATGTCTTTCTACTGTGCAAGGAAACCGGAGTACTCAAAGGAAACCCACCAAGCACAGGAGAACAAGTAAACTCCATGCACACAGACCTGAGGCGGGAATCGAACCTGGAACCTAGAGGTACAGGGTGAAAGTTCTACTAAGCCACCGCACCACCTAAAACACACTATCTGTTCATTATAAGTGAAATATTTATGTCTAGTTACATCCCTACTATATGATTAAGTACATGTGTTCTTTAAATTATTATTTTTGAATTTCATTTATTTAACACTGTAAAAAATAAGACATTCAAAATGAAGGTCTTTGACTTAATTCACATTACATACTACGACACATTACACTACTACTACTACTACTACTACTGATAATAATAATAAAAATACACACACCATACTTTAGTTTGATCCAGTTTTACACTCTGTGATGTCAGTATATAATTAATATACTGTACCATGCAGCCATAAACAGGGCTGAATTATGTTTTACAGTGTGTAAATAAGAACTGTATGCATGTTAAATTACTTTTAGTAGATATGATTGTCTTTACACACCCATTTACAGTGTTACTTCTGTGTAATTCAGGAATAAAAGTGTGTAGAAAAGTGGACTTACGTATAACTTCAGTAACTCTGTACATTCCTTATGCAGCAGCCTGGCTAGCTCAAGGTTTTTTTCTGTTAAAGCCATTCACATTCACTCTCTGGAACTCTCTAAGGTTTAAAAGAAGTTCAGGTTTAGTTTTTATCCAAGGTCATGCGTTTTTAAACCATATTTAAACAAAATTTCTTACTGTTTGTGAAGACAGCTTGTCTGTCGTGCGCAGCCGAGCTCCTCTCATACACTCCCAAGTCCATTCATTAAATTACAGTGCGCTTTAAACTGTGCAAGCTGCTCCACCCCGTCTCTCTCTCTCCGCCTTTCCCTCCCTTTCTCTTCCTCTCCCTCTCAGTGTTTTTAAAGGGCACAGTAGAGAACACAGGGAGGACTGGAGGTGGAAACTAAACTGCACTGGAGTAAAAGAATTCACGCTTGTGCACAGCTCAACTCCGGTTGCTTGGCAACACAGTAACTTAATCACTCTGAACTTTTGTCGTGAATATTCTTAAATATACCTTAAAAAAATAATATTTGGGCATGTATTGTTCTCATACAGGAAATATATATAGAAGAGGCAAGAGATGGTGGCAGAGCTTGAAGAACTAGGGAGAGTAGAAAGCAATGTTAAGAGTCTTTTAGAATGGGCAGTCACTGTTCCGGGACGGAAGCAATTAATGTTGTTTTTAAGAAAGACTGGACTGGAAAGTCGGCTTTAAACGACCAAAAAGCTGAGGAGTGAGAGACAGATCTATAGGAGCCGTTGATGCAACCTACAGAACTTCAACTACTGAAAGGAAGCGTGTCGTAAGGAAAGAGCGTGTGGAAGTGACGGATAAAGAAGATGAATAGTTTAAGACAATACAAGTCAAGACAAGATCAGGGAAGGAAGCATTAGACGGTTCTAAGGAAGGCTGGTCTGCTGAAAATCTGCTTTAAGACGCCGGGAAGATAAAGGAAAATAAGACCTATAGTTGGAAGTAATGTAACCTACTGGATTCCAACACCGTTAAACGACAAAGAAGAAGTATAAAAAAGCAAACTGGAAAAGTCTGACCTTCAGAGTTCCTTTCTTCATCAATAAAACATGTTCATTTCATCAGAAAACAAAGCCGAACAGTAGAAGCAGAGTTATCCATTAGCATCGCAGATACGTTACTTCATCCACCATTTTAAGTGGGCCAGGACAGAGCACAGGTGCCCAATTCCAGTCACGGAGAACCCAATGTGGGTCACATATACGTGCTAACGCACAACCTTCAGCTCATGAAAAGGTTTTATAACCTAACCTTGGGAGCAGCAAAATCACTAAAACATCCTGGACCAGGGTCAGAAACCTGTACACTAGAGATAAGCTATGTAACGAAAAATATGTGCATCACAACCATCACACCCATATGTAGTTCTTCCCCAAACTGTTGCCACAAAAATTTTAAGCACACAACTGTACAGAATGTCTCTAAGAGGGTAAGCCCTGTTCCAGCATGACGACGCACCTGTGAGGTCCACAAAACCAGCTCCATGAAGATATGTTGTGTGAAAGTTGGAGTAGAAGAATTGCAGTGTCCTGCACTGAGCCCTGACCACAACCCCACTGAACCATTACCTTTGGGATAAACTGGAACTGGAGCCTCCTCAACATCCCAACATCAGCACCTAAGCTCACTAACGCTTTTAAACTTAGTTCAAAATAGTCAAGATTCAGGATAAATCAAATAAATAAATACAAGATGATCTTTAATGAAAGTGAAGCTTAGATCTTATTTAAAGTTCTAATAACAAGTGGAAAATGTCATGTAATGTCTGCTTTTAAAGTCTGGTAGTGCAAGAGCAGGATATCTGTATCCTGCAGGAGCTTCCCTTGCATAATATTTTAGCTGGGAAAAGTTCCAAAACACACATTTTTTCACAGGCCAGGTTAAACAACTTGTTCTTCAGTTTCTGCTGCTTCAGACAATGAAATATGCGTGCTAGAGGATCAATGACTTCAACAGTGAACTTCACAGTTTTCACAAACATGCATTAAACAGGCATCTTAGTAAATATAATATAAAAAATACATTTTACAACTGTGGTAGGACTGCTGGTCACCATTCACACGCGTGCACACACATGTGCACACTATAGGCAATTAAGGAACGCCAATTAACCTGTGGGAGGAAACCAGGGCACTTGTAGAAAACCCAACAATCATGGGGAGAATATGCAAACTCCATGTACACACACCCTGAGGTTGTAATCGAAACCTGGGCCCTGGACAGTGCTAATCGCTAAGGCTCCGTGCTGCCATGTGTGTTTGTAAGAAATCTTAAACGTTTCCAAATTATTGGTATATTCCATCCTATATGTAAACTCAAACTCTGTATGATGATAATTGACATAAATAAGGATTTTTGAAAAGTCGTTAAATAAAGTATAAAGAAATAAAAAATAAAATCAGTATTAAGGAGGCGTCTAATCGGTGTGATTTCACTACTAGCCTCACGATGGCAGTATTGTGCACGCGGCGGCAACATTGCAGAGTGAAACCGAAGAAAAACGGACTTCCGCATAAACAGGAAGTTAACGGACCAAAAAAAAAAACCAGACAGACAGACATGATACAAATATTTATGTCTAAATATTAAAAATAAATTCAAAGATAAACAAAGGTGATGAACTCGCTGGTGGGATACGGAGTGTCCTCTGAGTCAGAGGAGGAAGAGGAAACTCAGAGCGGAGCGGCAGCGTGAGTACAGGATCATATCATATACAGGCTAATAATTAGCTCAAGAATCAAAGCTATAAGTTTATCATGGTGCACGGTATATGCCTAAAATAATGTAAGAATCGAGATGGTTTATAATTTTAGAACACAAACACGACTAAACTGTGAAATATATTGTAAAAAGAAGTACGTTTAACAGTACAAGTACATTTCCGCCTTCATGCATTAGGCCACGCCCCCTACATGGATCTATCTATCTATCTATCTATCAAACTGCATCAGTGAGACACTCATCTTTCACGGTGCTAAACCTCAGTCGACAATCATAATGATTTAAATGTTTCTGTGCAGGAATGAGGAGAATGAGTTCAAACAGAAGAAATCACACAATTTCCTGGTGGAATCTGGATCGGCGTCCAGTGAGTCTAGTTCAGAGTCAGAGCGAGATGAGGAGCAGGAACCATCTCCAGCGAGTGTCCAGTTACGCTCAGAGCTCCCGGTTCCTCCCACAGTCGCTTCTCCTTCTAATAAACTGCCTTCCCCTGCTCTGGGAGGGTTCGGTGTTCTAGCTGGGAGCAGTGTCTTTGCAAATCGCTTTAAGGAACAAACAGATCAGAAACTCAGCGCACTCCAGAAACACGTCCCACTCACATCCCAAGCCAAGCCTACACACATTGGTGGGAAGAGGGTGTGTGTGGCCTACAGGAAGAACGGACGCTGCCGTTTTGGGATCCGTTGCAAGTTTGCTCACGACAGCGACCTGCAGCGCAATGAAGCAGAACCCCCTGTTTCGGACTCGGATGTGAATAATGCTGCTGCACACACAGTAGACTGCAATGAGCTGGCTGTAGGGAGGGACAGAGAAGATGAGGAGGGGAATCAGAGCAGGAGGAAAAAGCACCGAGTGGGTGTGAGCGATAGTCTCATCCCTCCCAAAAGGGCACTAAAGCAGTATGCCATCCAGAGGGACAACGCCTCACACACACTTACATGAAAACAGGGTGTGAGAATTAAGATCTCTAAGTGTGTGTGGTCAAATTAGTTGCCTCAGATGTGCTCTGATGTGTGAGGTCCTGTGTGAAGGATTGCAGTTTCATCCAGGGTGTTTGTAGCAGAAAATTCTAGATACAAGTTGATTTCTTCACTGGGACTGACACAGAGAAGCCACGCCTTCTTCACTAAGACTGATGTGGACGGTTCCTTAACTGAGAATGGCATAGAGGGCACACCTCTTATACTGGGACAGACACATATATTCCATGCCTCATTCACCGAGGCCACACCTCTTTGATGAGACTGACACACTTAGGCCATGCCTCCTTTACTGAGATTGACACCAATCACAGACTCCTTTGCAGACGCTACGCCTCCTTTACTGCGACTGACACACTTAGGCTACGCTGCCTTTAAGACTAACAGTGAGGCTATGCCTCCTTCAGCAAGACTGACACACAAAGGCCACACCTCGTTCACTGAGACTGACGCACAGACACCACGCCTCCTTCACTGAGACTTCATTAGGACTAATGTGGCTGGCCATGCTCCCTTTATTGAGAGTGACATAGGCTGCGTCTCTGTCACTGAGGCCACACATCCCCACTGAGACTGACAGGCCACAACTCCTTTACTAAGACTGACATGCAGATACCACGCCCCTTTAAATAGACAGACACAGAGGCCACACCCCCTTCACTAAGACTGATGGAAAGATTCAGATTTTTCAGGAGAAATTTTTTTAGTGAGTCAGATCATTTGACTAGTCTCAGCAATAAAGACTCGACTCTTTCAGCTCCTAAATGACTCTTAGCCATTTTTTTAACCAGTTGAAGTTTCTGATGTGTAACTGTGACTGAAACTGGTTCATGAAATCTATCTTGCGAAGCTTATTCAATAATTTACACTGCAAGCTTTACACCTTCACTCTCCCTACAAAAAGAACAGTCACAGCCCACATATGCAAGCCTTTATCATTCCCTTATTGATTTCTTCTCTGTTGTATCATGTGTGTAAAATGTTTTTGTTTTTTTTTTATGTTATGTGCTATAAAAGTTCAGCAGCTCGGATGAGGCCATGACCTGAAGAAAACTTCAGCTAGTGTCCCAGATCAACTGTCGCATCACCTCAACACAGGACGTAGCTTGTGAGATAGGCCATGGCAGTCATGTGATTAAACACTGGTGCATGCTCAACTAAAGAAACAGATCATTAAATATCACCACACTGCTTGTGTTCTGGTGAATATTACACCTGTCAATTAGTTTAAGATGTATTTAATTTGTCTCTCAGTCTCTGAGGTTAAAGCGGAGACGGAGTGCTTTCTGGGACTGGAAAAGCAATTACACCAGGAGAAATAATAAATGTAAGACACCCTGTTGTTCTTCAGTGTTTATTAGCAGGATGTACAGAAGCATGATATTTACTTCCTGTTTACACACACACACACAGTTAGAGGAGTGCAGACATGTTTTGGATATGATTAGTGAGTCTGAGAGGTTTATAAAACGTGAAATCTTTTTTTGCTACATCACATAAAACGATTTGAAATTTAAACAGTCTCAGCGCCGTGTGACCTTCAGTACTGGATTGCTGTTCAGTTCTGCAAGGATGAAAATAGTATTGTAGAAAAAAAAACTTTCAAACTACAAAGTCCAAAAGGTCAAGCCTGTTCTATCTTCTAGGATTCCGCGCTTCGCTCCATCGACGAGGAACTAAAGGCTAATGCTGGTTACAACTAAGGAAAGCTTCTAGCTAGCAGTTTAGCCAACCCGGCTAAAGAGAAACCTGTGGATTTAATAAATACCCCCCACCCCCACGGTGTACAATTAAACAAACATTTAATGTCTATTAGTGGCCCGTTATAAGGTTATTATAAGCAGTCTTCAGAGAGTCACTTAAAAACAGACAGGAAGGAAGAATAAAAATTAATCAAAGGATCCTAAAATATAATGCATGAAACTCTGACAGACACATGGAAAATTAAACATAACAAAAAGACTTAGTGTGCACGTACCAAAAAAACAAAAACAATAAACAACCATCAAGACAACATTGTGAGACACACACATCTACAAACCTAGCACACTTCAGTATGAACACACAATAGATCAAAAGTCCTATAGAGGAGAATGAGGAGCAACAGCGTTAGTTGGAATTATGGCAACACACTTAACGTCTCAGACTCAGCATTTCATGTCGCAACAGTCAGAGGCAGTGAGACTCGGGTTTCCCAGCTTTCCTTGCACTGGATGATTATTAATAGTTTGGTGTAATTTATATTTATAGCCCACATCTTTTAGCTATCTCTTAGCTATCATACTTTCAGCGTATCCACATGTCTATTGTTTGGTTGCCATAGAAACAGCCGGGAATCTCCGTTGTGTAATTCCAAAACTAGCATCCACATCCTTCCTCTGCGATTCCGTCTTTCTTTCCTACATCATTCTGTGTTGGATCGTCCCGTCCGAACTGTCCGTGACAACCTGCACTTCTCCGGCCCCGCCCGCTTCCCAAACCCCACCCACGTTCTCAGTTCCACCATCCCACAATGCCCCACCCTCTTTCCTGTCACCCTGAGGTGGAGGAGATGTTGGAGGAGGAGGATGAGGAGGTGTAGGTTCTGCGGTGAAAGCTACAGAAGTGATCTGCGGGAGGAGTGAGACGGAAGGGGCGGAGCTCGTACTCGGGGGCAGCTGATGTGTGACGGAGAGTAGGGGGAGCTGCTGTGAGAGCGTGGTGAAGGTCATGTGAACGATTTGTGGAGTAGCCTGAACCGAGAGCTGTTGCTGGGACACGGGGGCGGAGAGAAAATGCAGCGTCTGACTAGAAGAAGCCGGGTTTGCCGCAGAGACTCCGCCCCCTTCTGTTTCACGTTTCACCTCGTCCGTAGAGGGCATTGTGAGAGAGACGGGCACCTGCATGGTGTGCAGCGACTGCTCCTGGTCCAGCAGCATGACGGGGCTGACGCCCACTGGCGTCACCTGAGTGGTGGTTGGAGCCGGTGTGCCGACCAGGGCGCCGGCGTTCGCAGCGAGAGCCTCTGCGATCAGGACCTCCGGGTGACTCTTGGCCTTGTGAGCCACCACGCTGTCCTTCTTCTCAAACTTCTTGCCGCAGATGGCGCAGGAGAACTGGTAGGAAGCGTCAGCGTCGTGCTTCTTCATGTGCCAGTTCAGAGACGCTTTCTGGCGACAGGTAAAACCGCATATCTCACATCTGCAGTACGGAGAGAGTGGCATGAGACGCACAGTTAAAACGACATCGCTGCCAATATCAGTAATATACACAAGCGTGATAATTTCCTGTAGCCTTTATCGCGGTTAAGTGTGATTCAATTTGACATGTGACATCTCAATGCATTTACTCTTCATTGGTCTTTCTCTGTACGACACACATGATCTGAATTATACAGACCTGCCATTTAATTTACCCCCAGCTCACTTCTAATTTATAAACAGGTAACTTTTGATTCATTTTTAACTCGTTTGTGATATATATATATTTTTTTTATCCACAAATAATGACATTTTATAAAACATATGCTCTTAATACAAAAATAGTTCATTCGACATTGGAATGTCACTGACACATTCTTATTTATACAAGATTCATTTGTGGCGAAAAACTCACTTATCATTCAAACACATTGTCAGGCAGAACTCATTTGACCTGCACTAATGAATTGTATACGACTCATACAGGAAACACATCGTATTTGTAATGAAGATTCACTAATATTCATTTGAATATTTAATCTGTGTAGTTGTGTTTTTAGTATGATCCTAAATACAACGAGTACTACAGCTACATAGATACTGAGTATGTGTGTGTGAGACTCACTGCAGTGGTTTCTCTCCAGTGTGTATCATGCGGTGAACAGCGAGGTTGTGAGAACTCTTGAATGCACGTGCGCAGAACTCACAGATGTAGTCCCTCTGATCTACACACAAAAAAAAAGGCACACAATCTTTAAAATTTTAATCCATGTTCTCTTCTTCACTTCCTGCTCAGCGATACTCTTAATGCCTGCATGTAACCACTGTGAATTTACTGAAATCTCAAACGTCCTCTTTCCACATGCTGTGGAGTTTTATATGCGAAGTTCGTGACTGATACACAAATCAAAGCTGTGATATTAATTTATTCTCCAGATTTTTACAAATAATAATGATTTAACACACTGGATGTGCCTACAATGTTGCTCATGGTGATGGTGTAAATTTGCCCTGCCCCTCAGCTAGCAAGCAAATGCTGCTATGCTAATTGTAGTCATAAAAACAACAGAAAGGGTTTTCCAGGTTTGTTATTGGTTGATAGTTTTGTACCTGTGTGGTGTTTGGCGTGGCGCAGTAACTGTTTCTGAAGGCGGAACAGACGACCGCAGGACGGGTGAGGACACACATACTTCTTCTTCATTAAGTGCTGATATTTAATGTGATGCTAAAAGAGAGAAAGGTACAATGTAAGAGACAATGGGAAAGAGAAAGAAGAAGAATGAGAGACAAAGAGGGTGAGTATGGGAAAGAGACTGAGTGCAGAGGGGAGAGAGAGAGCGCGAGCAAGAGGGACGGCTGAAGCAGTCTGTGTGATGGTTTGTGGGGGGGGTGAGAACGAGCAAGTGCATGAGAGTGTGAGAGTATGGGAAAGAGACAGAGTGCAAGAGAGGACAAGAAAGTGTGCGCATGTGAGAGAAATAGCGACAAAGAACAAGACAGACAGGAAATGCAAGAGAGGGTAAGAATATGGGAGATGAGAGAAAGGACAGGAAAAGTGTGCGCGAAAGAGAAAGACAGAGGGTTGAGAAAGACAGTGAGAAAGCAAGAAAGAGTGACAGAGAGGGGACAAGAGTAAATGTTTTGTAAGAAGCCTCTCAGTTCTCTCACACACCTGAAGGTAGCGTGGATGAGCAAGAACTGTTCCACATCCCTCCATCTCACAGCGCACATACTGCACCGGGGGCTTCTTCCTACACACACACAGGTTTGAATTCATCATGTCAGTCACTCAGTCTGTGATTACACTCCTCTCGATCCTTCAAATATTTTTACCTTCTCTTGGGAAGGCGAGGGCTTTTGTCGTCTTTTCTTCGGCGACCTCTCCTACAGGATCAGAGCATTAAACACATTATAATAAAAGCACAAAAATGAGAAGATAAAGACTGACTTAGCATTATCATATTACCCGACCACATCAGATCGCTGTAGCTATCCCATCAAACCGTACAGAATCACAGCACTGTTTTGGTTCTTTCGTTCAAGCTAAGGGATTTTGTCAGTATGTAACGCCGCCCTCTCTGGTAGAAACATGCTACTGCAAGCTACTTGTAGAGGAACGCTGCAAGCTGCTAAGATGCGCGTTTAACAGAGAGCGGAACAGATGTACGAAGGAGACATTAACTGGTCACCATAACAACTTTGTTTGACAGAATCTCTGATCCATGTTTATTTACACACACACAGTCTGACACGCTAGCCAGAGCAATGCAGGGCATTCTGTAAATCACCACTAAAATGGGTCTCACTTCCTGGGTGGCTCGGCTCCCTCTGCAGCCTCCTGCTTCACGTCCGTCGTCTCCACTCCTTCAGTCTTCACCTCCGTCTCTTTGTCTTTCTCTCCCGCTTTTTCCTTCTTTTCTCTCGCCCGTGAAGGCGCTCTGCGTCTCGGCTTCTGAGTCTCCCTGCACGAACATCAGTGATGTGGATTAATATTATTTAAGAGTACACACCTTTCTGATCATGACACACACACAGACACATACCTCCCAGATTTGGGGTCGTAGCTCTGGTCATTGAGGTCATCCTTAAAGGGTACGTCCTCATCACTGCTGACACCCTCGTTGTCCTCGCTGAAAAATAGGCATGCTGAGTATGCATTGTGTGTGTGTGCACCTGTGTGTGAGATGGGTACGATGTTTTGTGTAGCGGCGTACCTCTGCGCATGAGGCTCATACGTCTGGTCTTTTGGGTCGTCTGTGAAGGGAGGCTCCTTCTCTCCTTGCAGCACCTCAATCTTCTTTACCTCACTCTTCTTCTCAGTGCTGGGAAAAAACAGAAGAAACGACATCAAACTCGATCACAGAATGATGACATCATGTCTAGTATTTAAAATTTATGAGCACAAAACAGTTTGAACAGTTGCTGTTCTTTGAAGGAAAGAAACAGAAAATAAGACTGGAAACTGAGAGGGAGACAAGAAGGCAGAGAGAAATGGAGAGAAATGTGAGACTAAGCTAAAAAGAAGGGGAGAGACTGAGAAAAGAAGAGCAATAGCAAATAGGAGAGCAAGTGCAGGGAAGAGAGGGATGGAGAAGGAGAGACAAATGAGAGACAGGCCAAGTAATAGTGAGAGAGAGAGAGAGAGAAAGTGCAAGAGAAGGAAACGGAGAAAGGGGGGGTCGATAGAGAATGAGAGCAGACTCATTCACAGACAGAGAGAAAGTTCACGACTAACAAGCATAAAGATGTACCTTATCTTTTTCTCAGCCGATTTATTTTCCTCTGCTGTAGCAATGAGACAATCACAAATCAGAATTACATTTTAAAACACACTTATGCTCATATTGCACAAAGTATCGGCACCCCTCCGAGTCCCCCACAGAAAGGTGTGCCAATTACGTGACACTGCTCGTACCACAAGTGGTCTCTGTCTCCGGTTCGCTTTTACACACGACCCTCGCTGATGCCCGAGCTCCCCGAGACGACGATGTTCTGCTGCGGCTCTGCGCTCGCCTGCTCCCTGCTGCTTCCAAGGAAAAGGGAAAAGGAGTCTCAGCATGCTTACAATTTAATAAAGTTTAAACCAACATGAGTTCACACTGGTTTTCCTTCAGAGTTACCTCGAGTGCCTGATGTGTCCTTACTGTCTCCACACCTAAGAGATAGAGAAAACAATGAGCAGGCTAAAATCATTTTTCACAGATGGTCTTTGTCACACTCAGACACACCTGAATGACCTTGTAAGTGTCTCCTGCTGTAATACAGTGGACGGAACCAATTCACACACTCTGAAAGGGTCCTTGAGTGTAATCAAAGTAACTGAGCATCATCAGCCTTGTACGCCTAGTCATGATTGCTAAATAAAACATTACTGTGATTCACACTTGTACTTAACCCACATTTATATTTCCATTGAAGGAGAAAACACTAAATAAGGGCACGCGTCTGCATTTCCTCATCTAAAAAAAACAAAAAAAAAAAAACCGCAC
Source organism: Clarias gariepinus (assembly GCF_024256425.1). Classification (NCBI taxonomy): domain Eukaryota; kingdom Metazoa; phylum Chordata; class Actinopteri; order Siluriformes; family Clariidae; genus Clarias; species Clarias gariepinus. The sequence continues at coordinate 6,675,598 of NC_071107.1, forward strand.
TTAAGTCTTGCATCTTATCAGAAGATGAAAGCACACTACCTCCTAATATAATCTAAACCCTATAGCTATATAATAAGCATTTAATAATAACAAAAATTAAATCACAGCAGTTTGTGACAAGGATATGAGCTGTACATGTTAGACACTTATTTTCTTCACTGGAATCATTGTCATGTCCTTTCTTAAAGCTTTATTTCTTTATTACAGCTTTATTTTCAAAGGCCAAAACAAAGTCTTCCTACAGGAAATGTTCCTCAGACTCATGCGTCCATCTTGATAATTTACATCTAACCACATCCACAAAACTCAACACTTACAAAGGGATCCGAAAAACGACTTGAGGGTGAAAGAGTGCGTCTCCTAAACCAACCACGGGTTAATTAAAACTTTCAATAACGCAGCTCATCCACTGCAGCGCATCATCTTTCTAGCGCGCACACACACACACTTCCCAAGACTTTTTTCTTCCTCCTTTTACAGGGTGCCATTACTTTTGCCCTCATAATTATATTTATAGTTAGATAAATGTTGTTGATACGTGGAGTTTAAACAAAATGTTCACCAAATTGTTTTGTAATAAAAGTAAATCAATTACAACTAAATGTCATAAATATTGTGCAAGCAGCTGAAAAAAAATTTCCAGTTTAAAGAATTGACATACTTTGACATTTATTTTCTTTGTCTAATTTTAAGGCATTTATTTTGAGGAGATTTGACACGTTGGATAGATAGTTTTTAACTAAATAAATACTTTAAGCATAATTTTGTTATTCAGCCATTAAAGAAGTAGTATACATTAATTGGGAGAAAAAACTGATCAGATAAGCCAAACACATCTTAAACAAACACACACACGTGTGCGATCTGGGAAAGCCATCCCTTCTGAACAGCCCCCTGCACACTGATTTGCCCCCGGCTGAGGGGCAGGGAGGTGGAATAAGGGGCTTATCTGAACCAGGGGCAGGTTCCTGCCTCCCTAAACTTCTAGAAGCACCTTGAGCATCACTCTCCATCCTGTTTCTCAGATGTGTGTGTGTGTGTCGCCTGCACTGCCGTACTGAGCTTTGCTGTCTCTGGCCGCCTCTGCGTTCCTCCTGCGCCGCGGACACGCTGCTCTCCTCCGTCGTCGAGTTTCCGCTTCCTCCTCCTCTTCCCCCTCTTCATCCTCCTCCTCCTCTTCCTCCTCCTGCTCGGCTCCCAGGTCTCTCCTCCTCCACACAGGCACGGATCGCGTGGAGCGGTCGCGCAGCACCCGGCCGGATCCCGGTGCGCTCTGGGTTCCGTTCGCGTCCGGGGATGAAGCAGGAGGCGGAGCGGCGGAGTTCGCTCGAGTCGCACCCCGGCCCCGGAGCGCCCTGCGCGGCGTGCGGGTCACACTCGAGTCCGGGGATGTGCGCGCGGCCTCCTCTGCTTCATCTTTCTCGCGCTTCTCGTTTTTCTCCACACGCTGCACTTCCATCATCCCCCGAAAAAAAACCGAACTGCACTCAGGTTAATAGCTGTAATTAATCCGACAGGACATGAAATCATAAATATGGTATAAAAAACCAGAAAACACTTTGCTCGATTAAGGCCTTGCTCGTGCACACAAACATATTGCACCGCGTCCTCCTCGCGCCCGGATTCCTCTCGCGCTTTCTATTGTATATTTCCAGAAACTTTAGTTAGAACTCTGCAAAAAGCATCTTTTAAAGAAGCAGACACGGTATTAGTACGTTCTTAAAGCGATAGTAAACCGGGCTGTAGGCGAGAACCAGGAGCCGCGGACCTCATCTTGGCTTTGTTGCGTCTCCTTTAAGCGCGCGCGGAGCGGCGGATGCTCACGAGCGACACCCGACGGCATGGATCCGCGTTTACATTAAAGCCGCGGTGCGTGAAATCGTGCGTCCACAGCCGGACAGACACGCATGTACAGCGGAACCTTGGCACGCGAATTTAATTTGTTCTGGGGCGAAAATTCATATTGTGATATGGATCCGAAAGAATGTAAATGCAGAGAAAATCCCTTCCGACCACTCAAAAATATAAGCACTCAGCTGAAGTACCCGTCATTGACAGCTAAAGCTTCAGCTTTATTGTAATAAGTGATTTTATCATTATTTCAGGTTGAAGCACTGGACGCAGTGCCGGTCCCAAGCCCGGATAAATGGGAGGGTTGCGTCAGGAAGGCCATCCGGCATAAAAACCTGTGCCAAGTTGTTGTGCGGACTGGATATTCCGCTGTGGCAACCCCTTGACGAGAGCAGCCGAAAGACCAACAACAAGAAGCCCAAGTACATGTTGTTCTGTATGGCTGAACTCTCTGCGTAACTTATTAATACAAAGAAATAAAAATTTTGAAAGGTTGTGTTTTATGCCTTGTTAACAGTAAATTGTACTTCTTCCATCGTCCGCCAAAAACACTCCCTGTTCGTTAATCAGAGAGTGAATCACAGATGAGAAACTAAAAGAGTAGATTGGATAAAGATTAAGTTTTGTTTTCAAACGACTCCAGCGTGCTAAAATTCACTTATAACACTTCAGTGGTGAAAATTATACCCAATCCCAGTAAAATATTCAGTTTACGTTTTCTAATTAATATCTATTGGTGCAGGTGTTTATTAGTAGCTTTTTAAAAAAAAAGTGGTTTATTAAATCTTGCATAACTGTACTTAACATCGCTTTTACTTAACATTGTGATTTCACTTATGTTGCAGGTTAAGGACGATATCCAAGGAATGCAAAAGGTTTATTAAATTCTGTCCAGCGGTTGATTTAAGACACGCTCAAAGTTTGATGCATGTGCAGTACACTGTCAAAACGTGTGGCAAATAACTGCTCATAACTTCACGTCTACTCAACATTTTGATTTTATTTAGCATGCAGGTTTAACTTTGGGCCAGAAGTACTGGCAAAGTTTCATTAAATTCTGTCCAGACAGTTTTGCATGATGCTGTGACAAATTTGGCTAAACAGACATACGGACATACAGACAGAACATTTTCTGCGACATTCGGGTCCTCCAATGTATTAAATGTAAATATATAATTGAAATTAAACTGAGTTTTGATCAATGTACGGAATCCTTTCTTTCAATTATATAGCTATTACAAAAAAAACTGCATGGGAAAATCACGTAGCTATAAAACGCGTGACAAAGGTAATGTTGTTATTGAAAAATAAATCATAAAATTCATAAACTCTTTGCTTGGCTATTCACTGACGCAAACAAGTTTTTACAACTTCAACTTAGTTGGCGTTCAGTTCTTTTGTTAGTTGCATGTATGAGTAGGGTGTAGCTATTAATACATTATTAACACTTTAATGACTTCACACCTCACCTACATATATGAGAGGTGTGTTCTTCTCAACAGATCCCAACAGGCCCAGGGGATAACCAGCTTCTGACTCCGCTGATGTTTAAATAATCTTTTCTGTAAACCGAACTATTGTATAATTCTATAAAATACATTTGGAAGCCATTCAAAACCTTTTGCGTCAATAGAAAGCCAAACGCAAGATTTGTGGTAGTAAAGTGGATAGTAAAGACATAGCACCATGGGTCCCAAGAATGTTAGCAAAAAAGGGGAAGGGAACCACTTCTTAGTTTCTTTTTTTAAAGCAGCAGGGGGCTAAGAGGATACATACATAAGATAAGGTTAAGTGAGGTTTAATGTTTATTTATTTCATTTACATGTCTTTTCTAAATGTTTTGAGTGTTGTCATGTGCAGGATGATTATAGTGTTGGAAATTGTTAATATTTTTAAGTGGCTGGAATAGATTATCTGCATTGAAACTTTGAATATATACTGTATATATAAATCCTAATTATCAGATTGTCCCTGATGAGCAAGCCAAGGGTGACAATGGCAAGAAAAAAAACTATCCGAGATGGCAATAGGATGAAACCTTAAGAGGAACCAGACTAATGTGGGTCATAACAGATAGTAGGGATTGATCTGCAGTCATACTGTGTGTTAGGAGGCTGGATGTTCACTATAACAGGAGTTGTGTTTGAGTTAATATATAGTCCACTTGCGATATTGGAGGCTTAGGAACAAAACTGTTTGTGGAAATATCAGTCCTGAACTATTGCTATTAGAATATTTAGCCATCCTTTAAGTCCTTCTCAGATGTTTGTGAATAATGTTTTATATGTATGTTTAAGTGGTTTTCTTAGGAATAAAAATGGATTGTGTAAGAACATTTTTGCATTATAATTTTTTTGGCATTGTACATCTAAACAACTACCATGCAAAATAAGCATTTAAACCTTAATGTTGTAGACATTGTTGTAGAAACCTTAAAACTTTAAACATCACCTTCATATAGGTGACCATCGTGACTTGGTGTTAGTGACACACATTTTGTAAAATGTTTTCTTATATACAGTAACTGGCAAAAGAAAAGGTCAAAACTTATTAAACTAATTATAAAACATTGAAGTTATTCTTCCTTAGACCATTAGTCCTCCTGGTATTAATATTAATAATAATAATAATAAGATTGCTTTGTAGAATGTTGACCAGGTGTAATCAAGATTTTTTAATTCATTTTTGATGAATTGATGATAATCAGGTTTCCTTCGGGTTCTCCTCCCACCTCCCAAAAAACATGCAGGTAGAAAGATTAGCTATAATACATTGCTTCTGGGTGTGCTTGCCTCTGAGGGGGAAAGGATTTAGCCTCAGTAATATTTTGTGGCAATTTAATGAAGTCAGCTGATGACCCAAAAGTACTGAATGACCAGGTTATCCCATCTATGGAGTTTTCCTTGCCTGATGGCAGCAGACAGTCCGATCATCGGTCCCACTTAATGAGAAATGGAGTTTTTATTCTGTATTCGGTTATTTTGCACAACCAAAAGTCCTAGTTTGACTTGAACACCCTTTGTTTTTTTACCCGTCCCTGTAATTACACCCTTGTAATGTTTGGTAAATTGCTGGTGAAATAGTAAAAAAGGCACTTATAGAAAAATAATAATTATCAGGATGAAAACATTTAACCTTACTTAACAATGGATATTCACCACTATTATTTATTTCTAAATGTCTGTTTTATCTGTTAAAAGTACAAATGTAGACACAATAAACATTCTTTATCCATTATTTTTTTATTTAAACCCCAGTCACAAATAGTTTCAAGAAAAACATTGATCAAATATAAAAATTCAGCGGTGTTTGGTCTTCCATATGTAGTGTCTCATTTATCAGAACAGCATGACAGTCTTACATGTTACACACATTATAGTACACACATTTTATTTTTAACAAAACAGTCCACAAATATCCAATGTTAAAAGCGCTTTACAAATCAAATCAAACTGAACGTAGAGCCTGAAAGTCGCTTGAGAGTACCCAGGATTGTTTCTTTTTTATCTTTAGCTAAATTGTATCTTTAACTACTGTAATCGAATGCATGTATAGATCAAGTTTCTGTGTCATGAATTTTTAAAATCTGCAGATTTCATGTCATGTGCATTTAGTGTCTTAAAAAATAAAACGGTCACTTTAAATCAACTAAAGTTATGACATCAGTGGTAGTGTTTTCTATAAATTCTCCTGTAGTATTTTATTCATTTGCATATACAGTACATTTATCAGTCATTCACCAAATACGAACAAAAACATGGATTACCTTATCATATATAAAAAGTGTATACAAAGAGCTTGGTGGAAAAAATGTATGAACAATGTTAAACATTAGCTAAAGAAACAATACATAAATGTGTGTGGACAGACATTAGGGATTCCCCACAAAAACCCAGACATCATTAAAACTCACTTAGAGATTAGCATACATGATATTCTATACCTTTCACCAACAAGACAATAATGTCACACTAAAGGTTGACTGTCAGGTTAAATTTAAATAGCTGGTTCCCAGGAACTTTAAGTCCAATCAAGATAAAATTTGGGTTACCATGATGCTTTTTCACATCAGAGTGGACGACTAATGGGGTCCAAGGTACTTAAACCTGCTGGCCATTTATCAGTTGATTATCTTTCACCAGGCAGCTCACAGGGTTATTTCTGATGCAGGACCATGATAAACCTGATGTTCGTTATAGACACTTTAATGTTCAGTGTAAGTTGGAAAGAATGCGTCAATGGATATGCTCAGTGGATAATTATTATTTACAGGTTCCTAGACCCCCAGATTTGTTTCGCATTTGTTCGTTGGTTTGGTTACTTTTAGGGAGGAATGATGATTGATGAGAGCATTTAAGCCAATCAAAAGCATGTTAAGCCAATCAAAAGCATGAGTGGGACATGCTTTTGCTTTGCCAAACTGTAAAAAAAAAAAAAAAAAAAAAAGAATTGTTTGTTGCCACCTGTCTGTCAGTCCACTGTGACACAAACTGAAATATAGCCTCTTGTGGAAAATTTAAATACTCAAATTAACAGGGAAGATAAAGAGAACTACCATATTATGCTACTTCAGTGCTGCTAGATGAAAGCAGCTCAGGTAACCACAGCCCAGCATCCATACCCTCTCAGTCCCTAACCTTAGTCAGAGTGTATAGGGATCAATTTTTAATATCCCCACTTCTCCATGCACCAGTACACTGCTATTTATACGCTTCAATTACATTTTGATTAAATTAAAATTAGAGCACTTTCACTTGTAGACTGACTTTGTGTTCTGTGAACAAAAAGTACAGGTACAGACTTAAAGAAAAAACACTTGTTTCCCGTGTGGTTACTTTAAATAAGTTTGACCAAGTCATGTCCCGTATTCCTTAAAATTCAGACAGACTGAATTCTGCTTCACTTCTCAGATCTACAAGCATCTACACAATAAATAGCAGTAAATATAAATTACAGGAATCAATCTCTGTTCTGTAAAATCATTTCCTATTTCCATGTCAGAGAAATCCCCAGCTCATTTCTGTGTTCTCTAAATGAGCATCCTCTCAAACTTGTTAAACAGGTAATGCCTGCATTTCTTTGTAAATGTTCATGGTTTACTATCAACACAAATGCCATGGAAATTCACCATGTGTGCAAGAGAAGTGAAATTGACCAAACAGGGGAAATTTTTCTAAAAGTTTATGGATGACCAGAAGGTGACATCTGTGCAAAAAAAGCTATTTTTGTAGATCCTCTTTACTGATAGCAAGGGAAGTGTGTTGTTGCTGACTGTTCCAACATAGCAAACAATAAAAGTAACATCCATAATCTCTTCTGATCTAATCTATCATACCTTGCTTTCCCCAAGGTATGATAACAAAATATTTAGTAGAATCAAGTACATAAAACATGATGTATGTGAGCTGTTACAAACCACAGATCTACAAATACATGTAGTGTCTCTGTAGATTGCTTTAAAGAGAAACTCTCTCTTCTGGTTCAAGAAATCTAATTCAAGAGTCTTGAAATTAATTAAAAGTGTTTTTTGAGACCAACACCAGCACCAGCTATGTTCCCCAAAGGTCCAGAAAGATTAAACACAACTGATTCTAATGCTATGATGCAGAATTAAAATTTTGATGCAAAATTAGATATATTTAGCAGTAGTTTCTTTCATTTTGTTCCTTACTTTATTAAGTTTTAAGTTTGTATTAGACAAAACATAATTTATTTTGGTTTCATCTGATTAACCGGTTGCCGTTTTGTTCATAAAAACACGTGGTGATCAAGTTTCCAGTTCCAAGAATTCCAGCAGCACATTACATGGTGGCTGTATTAATTTTAATTTTTTTTTTTTAAATTTTTTTTTTTAGCTCCTTTATACACTACAGGTTTTTTAATGCATTCTTTGTTTGGTCCCTGAAATTAAGGGGATAGTTTTTTTCCCCTTTTTTATGTCTTAATGATCTTAGATCTTGGTGATTATAAATTTTCATACTTGCACACCAACTGTGAAGTTTGTCAACGGAAATGCCACAATCTTCATTCTGTGCAAAAATGCCCAAAGTTCAGCTGAGACTCATGAAACTTCTGCAGTCCTACTTATCTAAGGTCATGATGTCTTTAGTACATATTTAACTCATTTCTTTTCCTAGAGCTCTCCCTTTAAAATTGCAACTTACTATAATTAGTCACTTTACATTACCTTGGATTTTCATAAAGCCTTTAATATAAACGGCCCATATTTATTGGTCCCATTTAAATAACCCTCCGTTTTCATTAGTCCCTATAGATAAGCATCCATTTTCAATAGACCCCTTTATAAACAATAAATTTTTATGGGTCCCCTTTAAATAACCTGCCATTTTCATTGGCCCCCTTTAGATAGCCCTTTAATTTTCCAAGCCCCCCCCCAATATAAAGTTTTAAAGAGCGATCCATTTTCACACAAATGCACTAATAAGTTTTGCAAGCAAACATACATTGTCAATAAAAGCCTGAGATAATGCACCATTTTGAGTGGTTACCTATCCTAACACCCCCCAACGAACTAAATTTGATCCTGCATTTTTTGTTAGATGCCGGGCATGGCCACTGACTTTTCTTTGTCCCAGTGAGATAACCCTCAATTTTAATTGGTTTCCCAAAATAATCTTTTCATTAATTCCCTGAGATAAGCCTTTACTGTTATTAGTCCCCTGATACAGCCCAGACCTTTAAGAAAGCAAGTTTTCCATCACTCTACATGCATATAATTTTTGCACACCTTAAAAAAACCTTGTGTAAACCTTGTGACTGTTCATCTGTACCTATATATGCTGCTGTTTCTAAATCAGAATTCCTAACTACATGCATGTGTGTGTGTGTCTAAATGTAATCTCATTGCTTGGACCTGAAGTAGAGCTTCTTGGTGAGCATGGAGGCGAAGCAGGGCACCTGTTTCTTGCCGATAGATGAGGGGTCTTTGCTGACCCCCACGCTGCGGTGAGACACTTTGCGGTTGACGAGAGTGAGAAGCTCGGTGAACTCGAGAGAGGAGCCATACTCCTTTAGTAGCATACACAGGTCCTGAATGTACCAGGAACCATTCACTGTCTCCCTGTGCGAGTAGAAACCTGTATGGGAGGACATCCATATTTGTATCAGCACATAACCATAATGTCATATTACATATTTACCACAATCTGCTTTTCCCTGTATTGCATATATTACTATAGAGTTTCAACTTCTTATTTGGGGGAATCCACTATATTTAAACCCAATCCAATTAGGGCAGCACGATTTAATTAAAATGTACTTTTATTACTGTATTATTATATTATTATAATGTAAGTGTAATTTAAAATGCAATATTTAACTATTAAATGAATCATTCAGTATTCACCCCTATTTATATAGATTAAAAGCAAAAAAAGGCCCTAGAAGTAGTTGCATGAACGCAAAATGATATTTCCGGTCCCAGGTGTTTATTAGTTTCTAAAATCCGCCTTTTACAACATGACTTTTGCTAAGTAACAGGTGGCAGCATCTGTGATTTCATTTTCTTATTCAGCATGATGCCGGCAAATGCTTTATAATAATTGCTTGTATTAATATTTAAAAAGCACAAAAAGTCTTTTGTAGTCAGCAAAACCACATACACACACAAACTACTAGGATTTTGATTGGACAGTTTTAGCATGAGTCTGACTCTATATTACTTAAAATAAACTGCACCATACCGTGATTTCGACTTCTATGTGATTAACTGTGTAGCACTAAATCCAATCCACCCATATGCATTCCAATCAGATCCACTCAAAACCAATCTACAAATATTCACTCTCATCCACTCCACACCACAAAAATCAACTCCATTCAAACCAATCTAATCAAATCTAATCTACCCAAACCAATCCAATGAAATCCAATCCATTTAAACTGGACTCAATTAAATATAATCTACTCACATCCACTAAACTTAAATCTACACAAATTCACACCACACAAACACAATGTACTCAAATCCAACCTGCACAAATTTACCAAGATGTACTATTGCATAAATCTTATGCTGAGCATCATGAAAACTGAGGATGTTAATGTTCCACTTCACTCAAGTACAGTCCACTTTACTCAAACCCGTTAAAACCTCATGAAGTTCCAGATTCTCTAAAATCCAATCCACTTAAATCTAAAACACTTAAATACACTTCGTTCAAACCCAATCCACTCGTATTTATGTTAATCCATGCCATTAAATCCAAACCAGTCCACTCAATTCCAATCCACTTACAGTAAACTAAAACCAATCAAATTTCACTCCGTATACCCACATCCACTCAAATCTACACAAATCGAATCCATTCAAACATACTCCAATCCATTCAAATTCATCTACTCAAACTCACACAACTCCAATGAACTCTATTCAAATCCAACCTGCACAAATGTATTTAAATTTACCACAGTATAAACACTGATCCACATAATTGTGACTATTCAGGATGTACTGTCAATGTTTAATTTCCCCAGGGGACTCTCTATAAAGCCTGTACTGGTTTTACCAGACAGACTGGTCTCAATGTGGTTCACATGTTCAGCATACCATAGTAAATACTGTACTAAAACTTATGCAGGTGTTCACATGGTTTAAAAAGAATGTCATTAGTGTTTCAAAAAAGGCATGTGTCGTCTGCGTGTTGAACATGCTGCTGCTAAAAATGAAGTAGCTATTGCACATCTGTGCTTACTTGTATAGGTTCTGTAAAGGTTTGGTCAAATTTCCATAAACACTTTAGGAAGAGCTGAAAATAGAGGAAAAGTCTAATGATGACAGATCATTAGACACAGAAGCAAGACAACGGTTAGTGATCCCTATGTGTTGCCTTATGCTTCAAAGACAGGCAAAATGGTAAAATATAAACTCACTGCAGATGAGGACAAGTAATCATTAACCTGAAAGAAAATATGGGCATAAAGTACAAACCACACCTGATCTAACCTTTGTCCTTATTTATAGTATTTACAGTCAGGTCCACACATTTTGTATTGAAGTTATGTTTCTGGCATTGGCCTCTTTACTCAAGATGTGAGCAAAGTCAAGACTTTAAGCTTTAATTGAAGGGGTTTGAGCTTTAATTTAATTGTGGTATTAACCATTCAGGACTTACATCTATTCTCATACACACTCCCATTTGAGAGTTTCATAAATAATAAGAGTAAAAAAAATTACAAACATAAGAATTTCTATTTATACTTAGATGAAAATCATTTGCAGTCAGTGTCTGAGTGGAACCCATGGACACTACGAAATGATGAGTTTCCTCCCTCTAAATGCTTGTCTTCAGCTTCTGCTGTTTGTGGGTCTTTCTGCTTTCAGGCGCGTCTTCAGTAAGTGACCAGCATGCTCTATTGGGTTGAGAGCAGATGACTGACTTGGTCAATAAAGAATATCACTTCTTTGCCTTTTGAAACTCTCTGGTAGCTCTGACTGTATGTTTTGGGTCATTATTCAGATCATCTCTTTAATCTGGCATACACGTAACTCATCCCATAACTTCATACTTCAGTACATCTATCCTGAATGGCAACTACGCTAATTCTCTCCATCTGTTTTGTACTTTTCTACCCATCCCGAAGCATCTGGATTGTACCAGCTTCAGTAGACAAAGGCCAGCCCTGCGAGGATCCTGAGACATCCAGAGAAGGACCAGCTCCAGCTGGATTCTGCTCTATGATGGTTGGAGCTACACATCCTGCTCCTGTGGTCCCAGTGATCCAGTCCCCATCTGCCCTCTGCACCTACTGACTCATCCCTATGCTGAACTGGACTTCATGTTAATTTAAAGAATCTCTGTTATATTGTACTTTCAGCTGCATAACACACATGATGTTATATCATCTCTATCTGTTATCTCAGTGAGTTTTTCCTTGCCACTGTCGCCGTCACCCTTGGCTTGCTCATCAGAGACATTTCATTCATTCATCTCATTATTATCTAGACACATTTTTCTCACACATACACAATTTATTATTATTATTTATTATTAGTTATTTATTTATTTATTTTTAATGAATTTTTCATTTTTGTGAAGCTGCTTTGAGACAATGACCATTGTTAAAAGCACTATATAAATAAAATTGAATTGAATTGAATATTCTGCCATTCTGGCAGTGGCAGCTATACTGTTATATGCTTATGACATAACTCTACTGTTCCTATGTATGACGGATGATGTGGAATGCTTTGGAGCATGAGCCGTTTCTTTGTTTCTCCCTACTTTTCTCTTCCCATTCTTCTGGTACTAGTATACCAGTTATACCAGTACTATTTCATCAGTCCAAAAAAAATCTGCCAACCTTTCTGACAAAGTCTAATCTGGCCTTTCTGTTCTTGAGTGTTATGAATGGTTGGCACCTTGTTGTGAAGCATCTGTATTTACTTTATAAAGCTGTCTCTTGGGCCTCCGAGTGGTGCAGTGGTAAAGTGCTCGCCCTATCATCCGGAGATCGCAAGTTCGATCCCTGGGTGATGCTGTAACCTCTCACAGCCGGAGGCCTAGAGAGAGCTGATTGGCCGAGCTCTTTCACATGGGAGGAAAGAAGAGGTACTTCGGGCTCCCACATTAATGATGGCTCTACAGCCAATCAGGGGCGTCTGTGAGCTCTTGCAAGCAGAAGTAGCGAACAGCGCTGTCCTCCGAGTGTTACGCCGCCCCCAATGATGCGTGAGCAAGTACAGTAGTTCAAAAAGATGCGGTCAGTGACGTCACGTGGGTCGGAGGAAACACAATAGAAATGAAAATTGCTAAAAGCGCTATACAAATAAAATTGAATTGAATTGAATTGAATCAATAGTCCCACATCAAGCTGCTACTACACCCGACTGAGTGGTAGTAGCAGCTTGATGTGGGAGCCCCCTAGTAACGGGGAGGAATTGGATACAACTAAAAATCAGAAGAAAATCGGGGAAAAAATAAATAAATAAATAAATAAATTTAAAAAAATATATATAAAAAAAAGCCACTTGTTGTATTGGCCACTTCCAGTGTTTTTGCTATCTCTCTGATGGGTTTATTTTGTTGTATTTAGCCTAAGTATGGCCTCCTTCACTTGCATAAACACCCTACGGGCCTCATGTTGAGCATTTGGGTGAACAGCTACCCAAAGGCAAATGCAAATGCAAATGTAACATTCAGGATCACCTCCAGGTCTTTTACCTGCTTGATTAGTCACAGAGGAACAGGCCATACAGTACCTCGCCATGCAACTGCTCATTAGCCATTTGTTCCGTTATCTATGACCCCCAAAATGGGGTTAACTGTATGAAAAAGGTTGCAATTTTTGTATGGGTAATGCCACACTTTTGTCGAAACCCTTGAATTAAAGAACTTGAGTGTTTTTTTTTTTTAATTCAGTGTGGTTGTGTACAGAGACTAAATGACCAAAAAAAAAAATTCTCTTTTTATCCAAAATTCCCCCCCGATTATATCTTCTATAATTTGCCAATAGGAATAATATTTTGCAGAATTTGCATTATCTTAAGAATAACACATGAGCTCAGGAGCTAGTGAACTTTTTTACCCGTGGTCCATTTATTCATCCAAATTCTCATGACTTTAACCCAAACCTTTTTTCCCCTATATAACATTAAAATTATAGACCTACTACTTTCAAATTTCATTACATTCCTGTAAAAATCACATCAAGTTCAGCATATTTCATTTAATGAGACTGTTTGCACCCATAAATTAGAAGGAGTATAATAAAGTGCTTACCGTAATAGAAAGAGTAAGCTGAATGTTTCTGCACTCACCCTCGGCTACTGAGTAGCACATGATGAAGTCGGCCCCTGCGGGGAGTGTTTGAACCACACCGGCATCCACCACCACCTCATTTTCAATTCTGCTGTCCACCATGTCCATGGGAGTCACTGGTTCATCGTGTTTGTCCCCACGGCATGCCTGTCATTCCCCAAATATGCATTTTTACACAATGAACATATAAAGTTATTACTACATGACAAGAGAATACTGCTATATTTAACAATATATAATATATTATATTACTGTTATATTTAACAATAACATAAAAAGCTGCAATATTTAGAATGCCAAATGTATATTTATTAAAAACTCTTTTAAGGCTGTACTGGTGGGTGTGGCTTAATATTCTAACGGATATGCATGATTGACAGCCATTTGTCTGTAACCACCAGGTTATATTTAGTTTTCTAGGTTAGCTTTTACATGCTAGGCTAAGTATGTGCTTTTGTACTTTTGTCTATAAAAAGAAAGTTCTGCTCTTGTCCTAGATGGCTAACCATACAGTTATTTGTCCAATAATTTGAGGTGTTTTCCTGGCATGGCTGAGAGTGGCAAACCAACCAGAAGGTTGTGTGATAATAGTGGTGGATACAGAAACAGGTTTCTAAATTATCTTCTACTTCTTGTACTACAGGTTTATAATTAAAATGGTAATTTAGGATTGTAAATGCAAGTAGTAGGTAGTTATAGTAGAAGCTAAGATATTATTATTATTATAATAGAAGATAATACAGTGAAACCTCGGATTGCGAGTAATGCAGTTTGTGAGTGTTTCCCCTGCTGGGTCTTAGTGCTCGTCTCTCACTGGTATAATCAACATCCGTGCACTGTTTACTATAACACTATGACCACATGTGTGGGTAAAACATATTTTATTTTGTGTTTGTAAGTGCGTGTGTACAGTGCGCGTGTATTGTTTCTTATAACACGTGTGTGTGTAGCGTGTAAAGCAAAAGAACGTCTCATTAGAAGTTTAAAAAATCCATTTTCTTTCTCCCTCTGTTGTTGTGTGTATGTGCGCATAATTTGACACCGTCCCGGGTCACACACACACTATCTCTTGCCTTTAGTGTGTGTGTGGCACCCCCTCTCTGCTTCACACACGCACACACACTCTCTCGCCTTTAGTGTGTGTGTGTGGCACCCCCTCTCTGCTTCACACACGCACACAAACACACGCACACTCTCTGCTCTTCACAGAAACACTGCTCTGTCTTTTCAAAGGTAAAGTGCAAGTTCATTTGTTTGTTTGTTTTACAGCAGTAATTCCGTTATTAAGGGCTCACACAAGTGTCATTAACAATGTTTCTTGCTACTTTTTCAGACAAAACAGTCTTTCTGTTAATGTGTGTTTATGTGAAATTCAAATAAGAGAGGAGATAGGTTTACTGTGTAAAAAAGTCTCATTAGAAAGTTAAAAATCAATTTTTAATTTGTTTTATTGTTACTTTATATTTTGTATTAATTATTTTTATGTATTTATTTTTTTGGGCTGTGGAACGAATAATTTGAGTTTCCATTATTTCTTATGGAAAAATTAAAGTTGGTCTACGAGTGTTTTGGAATACGAGCCCGCTTCCTGAACAAATTATGCTCGTAATCATTGCACTGTATAACTTTTATGACTATTGAGTACTACTGAGTTACTACATACTAAGAATGTAAATGTTTTAATCAATCCAATGTATTACGACATATAATAGTATTAAAAAAAGCTTTTTTTTTTTGGCATGGTTGCACCCAGGCTTTGGCATTCCTGTTAATTTACTCCGATGCAGAAGCTAGGTAAAAGTTGGTGTTATCCTAGTGGGACTTATCTAGTTACTGTTTGCACAGACATAAGGTAAGTTAAGGTACTTTTGTGTGATTTTAATGGTTTTGATCTACAAAGTCGGTTAGGTCAGAAGGTTCACTTAAGATTACCCCCTCCCTGCTTACAAAGAAAAGGAGAGTCATGGGGAATAAAGTCCATGGGGAAATCCAGTCATTATTCAGTCTTAGCACTGCAGATGCAATAACAGGAAAAAAAAAAAAAAAAAAGAACCTCATAAAGATCATGGGACATTAAAAATCACATGACCATTAGTTTAGATGCTCAGTAAAGCTCAGGACTGTCTACACAATGATCAAAACTAGTCATAGATACTCATTTTTTACCAAAAAGGCCCTTAGATGACTGCATAGCTAAAACTATTCTGCAGAACTGCTACAGAACATCATGAGTTTTTTTTTTTTTTTTTAATACCTGCAGGATGAAGATTTTCGGTTTTCCCACCAGACTATGACATTTGTCTCCTCTGAACAGAGACGTCATTTCCAGGATGTCGATCTTGTCGTTGTAGGCATAAACGTGTCCAGCTTCACCATGGCTCAGGAATATGCACACAAAGCAGTCAGCATCTGCGTGATTAGCGTTTGCAGCTGGGGGGAAATATTGTTGTTAATGTGAAAGTAAAACCACAGGGAAGTGAGTGTACTGTAGATAAATACGTAGGTTTCTGGGAAAAGAGTCTGTCTTTGTGCGCATACCTTCCTTGATGATTTCCAGAACTTCTTCTTGTTTTAGATCATTGAACACCTTCACCTCAAAGCCCAGCTGCTCAAACCTGAAAGTGTGGTTCAGATTGTATGCGTTAATCAGAGCCCCATGTCCATCAAAGTGAACCACTTTCTGTAAATCAAACAGAACTCATAAAATGAAAGCTACATTATGTAACATATGTAAACCCCTGCAAATTTACAGAAATCAAAATTGTAACTGCAGGTAAGGTACAATGTGTGTGTGTTAAAGTGCATTATGGAGTGTGTTATACAGTGTGTCTTATAGTGCGAGTTAGGCAAAATTACTGCATCATTGTTCAGTTGTTACGGTGTGTGCATTGTGATGTATCATTACATGTTACAGTGTGTTTAAATTCACAGCACTGTGGTGAGTGTTACACTCGAACACTGTGTGTAAACCATGTGCTATCGTTAGTGAAACAGCATCTGTAACTCTGTGTTACAGTGTGCATTACAACGCGTCTCTGCACTGTGTTCGTTGTGCATAATAATATACTTTACAGGGGCTATTACACATGTGTTGCACAATGTGATGTGCTTTACATTGTCTGTTTCAGTTTGCCTATTATGTTGCATTATTGTGTCTATTACACTGTGTTACAGTGTATCTATTATCCTTTGTTAGAGAGTGTATTAGCGTGTGCATTACATTGTGCCTATTATGCTGTGCTACGCCTGTTGCAGTGCTGAGTTATGATGTGTGTTACAGAATTATTATTATGGTGCCTATAATGCACCTCATCACATAATGGTGCCTATGGTGACTGTTTTACCTGTGTAACAGTGTCTGTTACACAGGTATGATGTGCATTTTAATATGTGCAACACTGTGTCTATTATGTGTTACTGTTTTGTAACACCTTGTTTTAAGGTTCTCTTTGTCTGCCCTGGTTCCGTTTCGAGGGTTAAACATGAGCTGCCAGTAAAAGGTCTCCTGGTTAAAGATGAGCGCCAGACCCCTGCGTTTGTGCTTCATGTTATACTCCTCCTTAGGATCAAACCTGAGAGCTCTGGAAAAAGAAGAAAAAAAACAATCATACTTGATCAAAACAACTGAAAGGATTCTACTTTAGAAGTTAAAAAAATTATTCCCGTGATCTTACCTGTCATACCCAGAGTCCGTCTCAGTCACGCCTCCTTCCTGCCCTACACATGTAACATGCTTGTTTTACAAATAGAACTCATGCACTTCCAGAACATTTGTAAACTATAAAACACAATATGGTGAGATGATGAAGCAGGGTTACTGTTACCACCCTGAGCTGACTAATTTACTATAACAGCATGTTTTATTTTATTTCTCTTATTAAAAATATTTTTAGCTGCATGGCCCAAGTTTGCCATTTTATTCCTCTTCTATTTCTTCCTCTTTAACTCCCCAAGTATTACAATTATAATAAAATAGATAATGACACGTCATAATTTTTTATCCGTATAGAGTTACATTAACATTTGTGGAACATCCATGAAAAAAAATTCTCTTGTTCCTTCTTATGATAGGCACTTTAAACAGGAGTTTCCTAACCCACCGCTCGTTTTTTTTTTTCTTTTATAGTTGAAAATGATATAAAAATATTTAAAAATGTAGCTTGTCATGTTACAAAACCACAAAGTATAAACTGTTTCGTCTAGGAATAAACATGGTTAAACAAACATCTCCCTATAGAAAATTTTACCATATCAACAATTAAATATTGTTTTTAATTAGTTGCACAAATGAGCTATTACAATAGAAATTATATGTATTAGAACAAGTGACAAGCTACTGTGAATGGCACTGGTTTCAGAGCTGCTGTTTTTGAGAATTCATGAACACGTCTGATGCAGTCTAAATCATCAAGGTGTTTAGAGTTCTTCCAACAGTAATGCACTTTCTGTTCAAAACTGAATCTAGAAGTTCGCATCAAACTGAGGTTAAGCTGTAAACCGGAAAAAAAAAAAAAAAAAAAAAAAAATCACCCCACATTTTACATTTACACAAACTTTCTCAAATACAGTCAATCTGGAAAGACATGTTTGGTTTGTTCTTGTAAATCGTAACAAGACTATCGATTTCTTGTCTTGTACCAGTTCTATGTTATTTTACAATTTTACAGGTATTGCCTGATTGAATGTTTGTACTGGGTTATACATAGGCATACATGTTTGTGTGTATTTTTCTCTCTGCTGATCTATTTTTTGTATAGAACATTTGTATTTTTTGCATTGTGGATTGATAAAAAAAATATTTGTTTAATAAAAAAATTTTCACAATATATTTGTTTTTTCTGATTGATAAACTTTCAATTAATTTAATGAAATTTTAATTAAGTCACAGATTCAATATAAAGTAAACCCCACCAATTTACAAACCATTATGCAAACACTCACTCACTCATCATCAGCTACAGTATACCGCTTTATCCTGTATACAGAGTCACAGGGGGCCTGGAGCCTATCCCAGGAGACTTGGGGCACAAGCCAGGGTACACCCTGGAGGGTTGGCAATCCATTGCAGGGCACACACATAATTTAATTCCATTTTATTTGTATAGCGCTTTTAACAATTTTCATCGTCGCAAAGCAGCTTTACACAATCAAAATAATTATTTAAGTTTGCATGGAATGTAAATGTGTATGAATCAAAATGGTCAGATAGTCCCCGATGAGCAAGCTGAGGGCAACAGTAGCAAGGAAAAACATAAACACTCACATACTATAAGCAATTTGGGATCGCCACTTAGCATTAATCTGCACGGCTTTGGACTGTGAATGGAAACTGGAGCACACAGAGGAAATCCTCCAAGCACGGGAAGAACATACAAACTCCATGCACACAGACCCATAAGCAAGATTCGAACCCCTGAGGTGCAAGGCGACAGTTCTAACCACTACGCCACTGACCCCAAAATGCAAACAGTTAAAATTATATTGTATTACATGAGTTAACTAACATGATGTTAAGTTTAGATATGATGGAAAAATGCATGCTTGCATAATGTGTCTAAATGCATATATATATATATTTAATAGAGATGAATCAGTCAGTCAGTCAGTGACCAGAATTGTATGGTTTTTCAGTTTGATTGGCCGTGACTGGTGATCAGCCTCAGATATAACCGATTTAATACTAAGCGCAAAAGCTTCTGAGTGGTGCAACAGAAGCACATTTTTATGTGATTACACTAACAAAAATAGTGCGTTAAAAGCCTCTGATCTACCACAAGCAATAATTAGTCAAAACTTGCAGCCAATTAACTCGGGCACTGACTGTCAAGTTGAGTTTTAAGACTTTGAGGCATATGAGGTGATAAAATAATAATCACTGTTTCTTAATAATCCTACACGTGGTACTACACTCACTCCTATTTACACATTTTCATTATTTAAAATTATTGTATTTAAGTGAGAAAACTGATGTCATACGGAATGAATTACATTTAATTACTCACTAAACTTTTTTAAAAAAAAGGTTTTAAAGGTGTAACAAAATCTGGGAAAAATGATCGGTGTCTTTAACATTAATTAACTTTTCTTTTTATTAAATAGTGCAAGGTGTCATTCTTAAGTAAATTAAAAACACAGCTGTAGTCACTTACATATGACTGTTGATTGAATAAGATATGTTATATACTCAGGATGTGCTGTATTTAGAAAAATAAGAACTCTTGGTCTGGTATCAGTAACTTTAACTGCTTTATCTCACCTCCCTGTTGTTGATTATTTTTCTGTAACAACACATCACACTACTGACATACAGTTATCACACTTCTTAGAGCATGCTTTAAAATGAAACCCAACCTGTAGGAGCAAGACGCTGTGTTGAGTCATGATCCGTCTTGATCTGACCTGCAGGAACAAACACCAGCATGAATCTTAACAACAGCAACAAACACAAAGAACTTGAACGCTTCATACGGTCAATGATTCAGCTCACAAACCTGAACTATATGCTTTTCATAACATTTAGCGACGACTTAGCGTGTCTGCACTACATTTAAGCAGGACTATATTAATATTTATCATTAATAAGCTGTAATAGAATGATATGTCATTATATGACTCAGGAGCTCATGAGACAATTCAAAACTTCTACAAGGAAGTATGTCAGTCCAAATTATCGCATGTTTAGAATTAAATACAAGCACGAACTAGAAAAAAATAAACATAAACGCACGATTTTTAAAGCTGAACAATGGAAAAAAGTGACAAATAGCGAAAGAAATGATTACCTGAAACTTTGCCTTTACTCGGGCTCGACATCTTGAATTGACCTGCGGAGGTTGAACACACCATTATATGACAAGCATAATCTCCGCCCCTAACCTACTTTGATTGGGTAAAGGTTAAAATACTCAGCCGTGATTGGGCCAAACAGATATCGATAAAAAAGGCACTTCCGCCTTACTGTTAAAAAAAAAATACGGAGAAGTGTTCCTTCAGTGGAATTTCTCAACAGCATGCAGAAGCATGTTCTGGTTATTGCAAGAGCATTAACTAACAAACAAAGTTAAAGGTCATATTTATACAACCATAATGCACAAATATAATTACACAGTTTAGACTATTGTTTTCCTCTTTAGTTAAAGTCAAATTTATATTTAAAGCACATTTAACACAAAACACAAAGTGCTGCAGGCTACAATCCTAAAATAGTTGCAGACATTGAAACAGCCTATAAAAACACGCATTAATAAGAAAATAGAATTAAAATCCAAATAAAATAACAATTAAAACATCCTCACTGAATAAAATAAGCAAACAAAACAATAAATAAATTATATATATATATATATATATATATATATATATATATATATATATATATATATATAAAAAAAAAAAACAGGGAAAAGAGAATGTCCTTACACTGTACTAAATGCCAAAAAAGATAAAAAGGTCTTGAGGTGTGACCTTGATACAGTTTCCATTACCCAATCCCCTACTACACTAATGCATTTATCCCAGAGTTTACCTAGTGCATGGATACAATCAAAGTAGAAGGTTTTCTCAGTATGGAAAAAAACAACCTGGAGCCATAATTAAACTGCCATCTCCCCTTCACATCTGAAACACTGGCCTCCCAGGAACTCATTAAATGTCCCAAATGGCTTGGAGTAAGGTCAGGACTGTACAGGGATGTGGCAATAACTCTTAGCCTGAGTTCCTGTAATGTACAAGTAATGTATATAAATGATTGTGTGTACAGTTCCCACAGACAGATGTGTCTCTTTGCAAGCTGGATCAGGCGTTCTACTCACTGAATGGAACGGGTGGCTCTGAGCCACCTCGGCCAGGATTGACATTCATGGATGTATGACCATCTTTAAAACATTTGTACCATTTAAAATTGTTCCTGCCGCTAAGAGCTTGGCTGTCTACAGACACTTTGTGGTCAGGAGCTCAAGACAAAAAAAAGGTTTTATAGCTATAATGCTGACTTAGCTATAATTCTAAACCAGGGAATGTGAGCTACTGTATGAGTATGCGTAGTGTGATTCTTTTTTCTAAATAAATATTGCCTAGGCTCATGTGGTATCTACTGTCCCTTTTTATAATAATCATTAATAATTTTCTTATACAGAACTATCTTTATACAGTATGAATGAAAAAAATAATAATGTTTGGGAATCTGGGAGAAATCTTATCGTTATGTACAAACAATTTCCAAATTAAAAATGTTGTACAGTATATATATAGTATATAAACTTTAATCACAAATCCTGGTTTGTCTTGAAAGCTTCTTATACTATTAGTACTGTGTGTGTGTGTGTGTGTGTGTGTGTGTGTGTTTGTGTCTGTGTAGAGAATATATATTTTGTCCATTTAGTTTCACAGCTTTATCTTTACAGAATGGAAACTATTCTGACAAATAGTGCATCTTTATAAGCTAAGCGCTCATTTAACAACCTCACACACCACCTTCTTTTTCTAAATGAATTAACAAAACAGGACACAGATATTTTAACCGATTTATATCCCATCCAGAAATCCACTTCTACCTACTATTTTTCTATACATAATAAAGCAAACCAGAAAACAACTGCAGAAAGAACTTTTTTTCATGTCCAAGAGAGATCAAGGATCAAAAAAGTCTAACCTTAAAAATATATACTTTTCCTGATTACCAAGAAAAACACATAAAAAGCTATTAGGTATTCACCCTAGTTAAAAGAAAAGGCAGAATTTGAAAATCACATGGTGAGCTTCAAGAAAAGATAATACTATACTGTAGGTAACTTTACATATTTACATATATTATACTGTACTTTACATATAATTTATCATGCATTTACACTCAGGAGTCTTAAATGTAACACAGACCTGCTGTGAGTTACAGCTGGCATAAACCATGTGAATAGTAAGAACCACAAAAATAAGTCTTTTTAGAACACATTATACTGTAGGTATAACTGTTTCTTCAATTATCTGTATACCTTTTAATATATTAGTATTTGTCTTAATCTCAGCCCAGTTTCAATTCCACACAGTGTTTTAATGCATCAGATTCATCCTATGGAGTGCTTGATGATGATGTTGATGACGATGATGAGTGTTAGACTTTTAGAACAGAGACTTGACACATCAGATGATCCTTAAAGGAGTCAGGAGTTTCTGAGCCCCAAACACGTCCAATCACAGCTTAGCTTTATCCTTGCAGACACATGCAGCTTTCTGGCTATCCAGGTAGGGTTTGCAGCCTAGGTGCATGACGCCATCGAAGACATGACTCACCAGTAAATCACATGCTGATATAGAGAGAAACCAAAAGAACAAAACAGCCACAGTGATACATACAATATTGGTGCAAGTCTGTGGTTAAAAACAGAATCAAACAAGGCAGCAAAAAAAAAATAAAAAAAAAATGCAAAGACTCTTATTAATGACTGAATTACTCTGTTAATGGTTAAAAATCATGATATGTTTGTACATGGATCATTGGGTGTGACCCAGTGTGACACCTGTCAATTTGTCATTTGTCAAGACTCCAAGGAATCTTTTTTTTAACTGATTCCATATAATAAACTATATAACAGCTATACAAAGATTAGTGATATTCTACTTTTCACAAGAGGAGCATGTCTACAGTTTGTTTTTAAATTTACAGAATAATAGAGTTCATAAGTATGTATTATTTATTATATGTATTACTGTTTATACATTCACCTTTTCCTTTAAACTGATTTCTTTAGGTTAGGAAGTGTTTACCATCATTCTGGTCCAGCCCCAGCGCTTTCAGAAGGTTCCCACAAATGTTCTTCAAGCAAATCTGGAACTGCTCATCACACTCCCGCTTTTTTCGTCCACATGTGTCGTAGCAGTAGTCGTGTTGGTTACAGCACCTGGTTGTTGCTGGGATTTTAATATCAAACTGCAGACAAAAGTGGAGTGTGATAAACAAATAGACCAGAGGTCCTACCATGGTCGTACAAAATGGGAATTAATACAATGGTTGCCATTGGCCTCCACAAACCCTGGTCGGACTACAAAGGTTCCTAGATAGATGAATGGATGGATAAACAAATTACTGCACAAATAACGAAAAAAAAAAAAAACGGACAGAATGTTTATTTTCTGATAAAACCTACCACCCAATTACCCATCACTAAGGTGTATCTAGTTCAGTTATACCCAGAGTTACCAAGGTTGTGGCCAAATCTGAAATGTGAAAATCTTCTGCATCCCAGACAAAACTTTCACATCTCTGATCAATATACAAGACTAAGATAAATGAAGAATATCACATTGATTAAATCACTTTTTTTTTATTAGGTTTAAAGTATAAATATTTTATCTGAAATATTTATAAGAATTTTAAACCTTAATACAAAATGAAAAACCTTTAATCTATTTGTTATAAATGACAAACATTAGGAAACACTGATCTAGTGTACTAAGTCAAGTAATAATAAATAATAATATTGGATCCGTTTGTAACTAACATTCACAAGGAAGGTCGAGTTTCTTTGAAACTTACATGAAATACAAACAGCGGGGTACCACATCCATTGGATGATGGGTTGTGGCCAGGCCGAGGAAAGAGCATTTGTCCTTAAAAAAAAAAAACCTCTAACATGAAATTAAGCACATACCAGATTAACACCAAAAATATTAACAAAAAAGAAATATATATATAAAATCCTGAATGATCTCATCACAGCTAATTATAAGCAATCCCATTAACCTCCGACAGGTGTCACCATAGCAGCAGATTTATGTTGCTGCTGTCTAGTACAATGTTAGTATAAAATTATAATATAAAATGTTACATCATGTCAGAGTTGCAGGCTGACTTCAGTATGACTAACTGCATTGTGTTGTTTTATTTAACAGGCTGATTATAGAAACCTGTATGTAGGTGTGGAAGGATTTCTGAACAGAAAACAAAACCAAAACTTACAAGCAGTGAAGGCAGGCTGTTTGCCTGGATTTTTACCAATTAGCAATTTTTTCTCGTGAAAAATTGCAGAAACTTGTATTTTTATTTGGAGTAAATGATGCGAATACTGGCTTGTTTCTTTAGAGAGACCTTTTACTCACTAATGGCTAGTTTCTATTTTATTTGTTGCACAATGTTTAGCATGTGGTAATTTAGAAGGGAGTGTTTCTGTTTTTACCTGATTGCTGAATTGAAGCAGTTCTATGTAAAAATCTATATCATTCTAATGCCTAGAAATAGAATAATTCCAATAAAAGAATTACTGAAAAATGTCAGCTAAATCATATGCAGGAATATAGTTATTGGAAGTTTCTGGTTTTATTTGAGAAATAGATTGTGAGGTATGTTTATGTGTGTGTGTGAGTGTAGTGTGTAATGTAGTGCAGTGTAACTGAAGGTACATAATAAGGCCCTAAGAAGCACTGATATACCATTAAAGCTCACATCTTGCTTTTAAAGCAGATTTTAAATCACACCACAAATACACTGCCCAGTCCAAAATAAATAAATAAATGAATAAATAATTTTTTTCCCAGGCAGGGCAGA
This sequence comes from Clarias gariepinus, assembly GCF_024256425.1. Classification (NCBI taxonomy): domain Eukaryota; kingdom Metazoa; phylum Chordata; class Actinopteri; order Siluriformes; family Clariidae; genus Clarias; species Clarias gariepinus. The sequence goes on from NC_071107.1 coordinate 6,700,765, forward strand.
ATGACACACACACAGAAACATAGACAGACACATACACATACACAGACATATACACAATGTTCTAGAGATGCTTACTAGATTTCTAGTACAGTACTAGATAAAAGATATGCTTTCAGGTCCTTTACTAGTGAGGAGGAATACATTATAGGTATTTCTAAGAGTGGTTATTAAGGTCATATTCACCACACTGAAACTGAAAGATAGTTTTTCACTTTTTAGTGATGGAGAAACATAAGATATAAATTGCAAAAATAGACTTACTCAGGATCAGGTGCAAGATGAGTTTGATAAGAGTCTTAAAATAATTTGTTCTAATTATAGATTTACTGTTACAGAAAATGGGAGAAAGAAACTGAAAGTAACCTCTCCACAGAAACAAAACCATGTTTTGCTGTCTCTAACAAACTGTACAGAGAACAAATGTATCTAATATTACCATGCTTTGATAAACCAAGTTAAGTTCTGATAGAATTACTTACCAGAGCCAGGGCATTTAAACTCACACAGATGATCAGAACCCAACATTAAATCCAAAGCAGTTTTAACTTTTTTGAAGTATGTGTAGTAAGTGTATAAGTTCTGAACTCCATCCTTGATGTTTATTAAAGTCTCTGTCCAGTCAGATGTCTTGTATTCAGACTTTTTAGGTGTTGCACTGGACAGGCATGTTGCCAGGAGCAGGAGGGCTGACAAACTGATCTGCTTCATATCCACTCACCTTTCACTTAATCTGAGAGAAATTCAACTGCCTCCTACTTCAGCTCTCACATGCTCCTGCTTCGGCATGCTACTTCAGCAAACACCAAACCACAGCAGCCAATCACTGAACAGCACACCACTTTACACCATCCAAGCACAGCACACCATCCAATCACAGCACAGAAACCAATTTTAAGTTCTTTAATCTTTAGCAAATTATAACATACTTATTTAAATGTATTCTGTGGAGCAGAAAAAAAATTCCTTGGAGTCACATTCATCTCACTCACTCACTCGTCATCATATGCATACAGGGTGGCCTGAAGCCTATCCCAGGAGACTTATTTAATTATTATTATTTTATTTTATTATTATTTTTTTTTTTTAAGCCATGACCTCAACACTAGTGCATTAAGTGGCTGGTAAAGTAGGCAAAATCTAAACACAGAATTATTGATGTTGCTAGCTAGCAAGTTATGTAGATTCAATTCAAATTCAATTAAAATTTTCTTTTTCACGTATACAACTATACACAGTGTGATATGCGGTGAAATGTTAAAATGTTTTGTGACCTTAAGGTATATACTGTATGTATGTACATTTTATATGGGCAGATCTTGGGCTTTGTGGTAAATAGTTTTAGAAATAACTAATAAAAAATAATTTCTAAATATTTTTAATAATTTAATGATAATAATAATAAAAAAAAGAAGAATAAAAAAAAGCCATCATTTCAGAAGTGTCTAATGACTGGGCTGCATCAAGCAAAAACGACAACTGTCTGAAAGCTGTCCAACACATTATTCAACCCTGAACCATCAACTTCAAAAAAGAAATGTGGTCAGGAAAACATCCTGAATGAATGTGATTGGAGATTACTTAAATGCTTGGTGCATGGTTAGAAAAACAACAGTTAAGACCAAAGCTATGTTTAATAGAGAAAGTAAGAGTGTTTCCATACACACAGGAACCCATACAACATACAACACAGGATTGGGGCTAAACATCTGTGTGTCCATAAGAAAACCACTTGTCAGTAAGACTCATCAGAGTAAAAGGCAGCAGTTTGCTATAGGCAGCATAAAGAATAGACTTTGGAGCAATGGAAAATGGTTATGTTGTCTGATGAGTTTAGATTGACCCTGTTTCAGAGCAATGGGTGCATCAGGGTAAGAAGGAAAGCATATGAAGTGATGCACCCATCATGCATAGTGGCCACTGTACAAGCCTCTGAAGGCAGTATTATGATCAGTCACTTACTGATCACTGTCATGTTGCAATAAAATCATCTGATGACCTGAAGGTACTGAATGACCAAGTTATCACATGGAGTTTCTCTTCCCTGATGGCACAGGCATATTCCAGGACTGTGAATGTAAAAGTGAAATATTTAAAGCCTCTTTTTTTTTTTTTAAATGGCCAGCATTATTGAAGACCAGGTTGCTTTGATCATAGCCCTCAGCCCATTTTGTTATATTATTAAAATTTTTTAAAGACTTGTCCATAATATTTTAATGTTTTGAGATGCAGTTTATATAAAATAAAATATCTAATGTTGTACAGTATATTGAATTAAGTTATTGCATCGCAAGGACAAAAAGGATATCAATGGAACATCTAACACTTAGTCCACATATACAGGTTTTTATTTTATTTTTTAATGCAAAATCAAGAGCAAGCCAAACCAAAAGATAGTGAATTAACCCTAACTGTGAAGACATTGGCCAATAAAAACCTAAAAAAGGTTCTTACAGTGTATGTCAAACACAGAACACAGTTCACACAGCTTTTACAAGCCAAGAATTCTTTATTTCTTGTCCAACAGTCACCACAAAAAACATTGAGTTCATTAATATCTTGACCCTGGAAGGGGTTTTCCAAAATGTCTATTTCCAGTCACCTAAAATGTAGTTTTTTTTTAAACTCTTATTTTTAAAAATATCAGCGTATAAGGCCTGAGATAAAGTTTACAGGGCTGTAATTTTACTTTCAAGCAGCCGACTGATGGCGACAATGTTGACAATTATGAAAATTAATTGCACCTTTAAGCTCTTGTTTGCTAAAAAAAAAGACATTTACATATACAGCAGGATAATTTTGTGTCATGGATGTAAAACAGGATTATATATATAAAAAAAAAGTAACCACAAATAGAAATCTTTTTATTTTTTATGGTAAAATAATTCCTCATACTGTATCATGGAAAATCCCCTACATCATTAATCAATTAATTAACAAAGCGTGATTTATGTTTTATATCAACCAGGCAGTAACCTTAAATCAAAGTCACCATTAAAGAAAAATGTGAAGTGGCTTTTATACCTTATACATTAGATACAGTAAACAGTGAAATTAAACAACATTCCTTCAGGACCAAGGTCACACATAAAACAACACAGAACTTCATGAGACAACACATATCTACAAATTATTTTAAAAGAACCCTAAACTACGTAAAGTGCACAAGTGCAAGCATGTGCAAACAGTGCAAGACAGGAAACAAGACAATGTGTTAGATAATGAGATATTGCAATATAGTAAGAATAAAATTTGATAAGTGTAAAAATCACATGCTGCTTGGCTTCTTGTAAATCACTGAAATACAATATTTCGATTAAAACCTTTCCAATCAGGAACAACTAGAAATACCGATTTAGTTTTTTCCACTGTTTACAGAGACATTCTACCGAAACAACATGGTGTGAAACATTTCTCCCAAAACGACACTGTGTGAATCTAAACACATTGGATGGATTCTTTTGAGAGGGTGGCATTAAGACCCTAAGACAAGAACACTTACATGATGAACCCTAAAGTTTTGAAAATAGCCCAATTTTTATGTCTGGGACAGGTGGACCCAAATGAGATTTTAACCACTTTAATAAAGAGGGTAGCTCGGCCAGTTAAGGCTCCAAGGTACTGATCATGTACATGTGAGAAATAACACTTGGCTGAAAAACAAACATAACTATATTTGAATCAGAGTGAAGGAACCAGCAAGGGGCAATCAATGGAGCAATCAAAACTCTGAGGTTACCTTTAATGATAAATAAAAATCAGACAAACTTTTCCATTTCCCTCAAACAGAAACAGTTAACACTACAAAAAAGTTAGGCATATTCGTTTTTGATTGGAGGGGAGCTAATTTCAAACCCCAAAATTTAAAGAACATCCTGAAACATTAAAAACAAGCAATATGTTATATCACAATATTAGGAATTTATTGTTCCAAGGTATACTTTACATTAAATGATTATTACAGGTCTGTAAGCATTTTTAAACATGATAAAAGGTACCATTAAAATCAGAGAAACACTAAACTGTGCAGTGCTGCAGATTTCAAAGATGGGGTTTGACTCTTGTAACAATCAGCGAGGGCTTTTAGGGGCTTCAAAAAAAAACAGCACAGTTCTGTTCACAAGTCTTTCTCCTCGTAGTGGTAAATACATGCAGTTCCTTGTCTGTCCAGGTAGGGTCTACAGCCCACATTCACGATAGCATTGAAAAGCAGAGTTACAGCAGATTCACATTCTGGTTCACAAAAAAACAACATGATAAGAACGTCACAGCAAGAGTTTTAGGAATACAGTAATAGTGAACAATTATATTTTCATCAAAGACAGAAACATTCATGAAAGTTCAAAATCAAGGTCATTGGTAACTAATGACTCAATGTCATTGGTGATGAAATCAAAGTATTTTCACACTATATCATCAGTGGATAAAGGTGTGAAAACAACTCTTTGGAAAGAACTCTTTGAGTTAACTAATCTGTTAGAACTGAGTCTCTAAATCACATTTTAAAGAATCCATGATTTGTAAGACTCCGTTGAACTGACTCACTGGAATCACCTATTTGAAACAAACCCTATCAAATCGACTGTCTTTGGAAGCCAATCTTTGGAATAAAAACAGGCACTTAATGATGTCATTTAACTAGGAAACAGGCAGGACGTTTACCTTGTGCAGTCTGTTCCGCTCCCAGTGTGGTCTGTACATTCCTACAGATGGTCCCCAAGCAAGTGTGGAACTGATCATCACAGTCATGTTTCTCTTTTTCACACGTATCATAGCAGCGGTCATGCTGATTACAGCATTCAGTCATAGATGGAATCATGATATCAAACTGAAGATGAGAGAAAAGAGGATTTTTTTTTTAAATAAGTCTAAAGACAGAGTACAGAGACATTTTCTAGAAATAAATACAGTTTGACAGTAAAATATGGAGTGTACTGTACGGGTAAAACATTCTGATATGCTCAAATGAACATGTTCTACCACCAGACTCATCATTTGAAATATTTCAGTCATAGTGTGACACATCATTCTGACCAAACTGTAGGGCAAAGTGTCAGTGTTTTTAAAATCTTATCCAAACCTACATAGAATCCAAACACTGGCGCGCTGCATCCGTCAGGCAGTGAGGGTTTGTAACGAGGTCTGGGATTGAGTTTGTGTACTGTAAAAGAGCAATGCAGACACAACACTATGTCAGTGTCACCATAGTGAGATAAAGAAACAACACCCAAATATCTGCCAATAGGATGATTTGCATTTACACCATTATCCAGAATGATATACATTTATCTCACTGTACATGTTAGCAGTTATAAGTTAGAGGTCTTGCTCAAGGACCCAAAAGTGACAGCATGGCCGTGGCAGGGTTTGAACCTGTGACCTGGTAAACAGCAATCCAGCATCTTATCCTTTGCACTACCCCTAGTTACTAATGCTTCAGAAAGTTCTTTAAAGGGAGCCTATTATGCAAAATTCTCTTTTCAGTCAGGCTTAGACATTCAGATGAGTCTCCAGTGTGCATGTACAGATCAAAACCCATGAGACAAAAAGTAGAATTCAAAGAGGAAATTTTAAGCCTTTTTTGTTTTAATATTGTTGATTACATCTTACATCTTATGGCCATAAAAAAAATTCCAGTATCTCAAAATATTATAATGTTTCCTAAGATCAATAAAAAAGAAAGAAAGAAAGAAAGAAAAGAACCCTGAAATGTTCAACTTCTGAAAATGCAGTCTGTTTATTCACTCAATATTTCATCAAAGCTTCTTTAGCAAGAATTATTACATCAGCGTGGCATGGCATGGAGCCACTTCTGAGGCTTGACATTAAATATTTTTGGAGATATTTTTGAGATACTGGATTATAGATTTTTACAATCATTAAAATGTTTAATTGTTTTATGAAATCACAAAATAATTTTTTTTCTTCTCTATATTCTGATTTTAAGATGCACTGGACAATTCATACTATACATTATTCCTTTTTTTGGTAATTTGCATTCGTTGTACTCATTGTGATGATTTAAAAATGTTGAAAAAAAGTGTTTATTTTCTATTGGGGAGTCATTTAAATTAAATTTCACTGTATGACTAAATAGAAAGTATTCTCTTCAAGTTTACTCCTTCACAAACATCCCATGACTGTCACTGAGCCAGTTTTCTGACATCGCCCTAGTAGTGTGAGCATGTATTAATTTAAAAATAACTTTATTTACAGTGTAATCTACTTCAAACATCTATGTAGAATTATTCATTTTAAAATGCTCAATTAATATATTTAAAACATTTAAGATAGTTTCTGAATTATATTTAAGCCAAATGTTTGTTGATGGGAAGTGAAAGTGAAAGTAAATTCTTTAATTAGTCTGCAAGTGTTAGGCTTTACTTTATTTAGTTATTTGCTGTATAAAGATGTTACTTACCACCATCAGAGCATTTATACCTGCACAGTCCACTAGACGCTGAGATTAAATCCAGAGCTGGTTTGATGTATTTGGAGTATTTATATGACGTGTAATAAGTGCGTAACTTCTGGACTCCATACTTGATGTTTCTTAAAGTCTTTGTCCAGTCAGATGTCTTGTATTCAGGTTCCTCTGCTGCTGCTCTGGGCAGAAATATTGCCAGGAGCAGGAGCGCTGAGACACTGAGCTTCTTCATATCTACTCTCCTTCCACTTTACCTCCTATATCAGCTTTAACCTGTTCTTGTTGAAACACACAACAGCCAATCACAGCACAGCACAGCACACAATAGCAGTCAATCCCAGGACAATTACCTGCAGCATAATTTCACACCATGGATGTAAAACAATGCCCTCATTTGTGCGCATGAAGTTTTCAAGTTCTCCCAGTGCTTGGCGGGTTTTCTCTGGGTATTTCCTCCCACAGTCCAAAGACAAGCAGATTAGGTTAACTGGTGTTCCCAAATTGCCCATAGTGTGTAAATGAGTGTGTGACTGTGATGGATTGGCATAAACAATGGTATAAACAATGATTAAGTGAGTGGGTGTAAAACAGGACTAAATGAAATACAGCCAAGAAACAGGATTTAAATTATTTTATTTAAGGTAAAAAAAAGAATTCCTCATACACCATGATTGCATCAGGGAAAATTCTCTACATCATTAATTAATAAAGTGCAGTTCAGCAGTGTTGCTTAATAAAAATAATTCATTCATATGCACGATGGTGTTATTTAGTGTCTAAAGTAATGAAACAAAACATATGTTTAGGGTGTTTTTACACTTGCCATGTTTGGTTTGATTAAAACAAACATTGGTGCGGTTGTTCTGTTGGTGCAGTTCACTCGAACAAGTGTGACGCTGCCGTCCGAACTTCGGTGCACACCAAGTCAGCAAAGTGAGACTGCTGGACAAGGTGGGTACATGGACCAAAGATTTGCAAACTAACCATGTCTGCTTTGCTAGCATTATCTGATATCATAGAATTATCATATAATGATGACTTAACTGAGATCTTCCACACGTTGATGTAGAGGATGTAGTGTTTGGACAAGTAGAGGGTGAGAAAACATCCTAGCTACTTACACACGTTAGCTATAGCACGGCACTGGATGAGTTTTGAAAGCTGCCAAGGTTAAAGAAATAATAAAAAAAAGAAATTCCCAACGTCAGTAATTAATTTAACACTGGAAAATGTTTAATTTAGCAAGCCTCCTGGGATATTTACTTATATAGACAGTGGACAAGAGCACAAATTATACTATAGCAAGGCTGCGTTTAATAACCAGAGCACATGCGAAATGTTCGACAGGGGGACAGTTGCCACTGGTGGCTGTCAGGTTCAAAGCATTTCTGCACATTGGCGAGTAATGGTAAAGACACCACCAATCCATATACCTCTTGTTGTCTCTCTTTTGGTCTGATGTTGAAATTGCCAGCATGAACGCTAAGCAAACCAGGACTTTATCAGGGAACCAACACAAATGTATCAATTTACGCTTTGGTCTGAACTAAGAGAACCAAACTACAAATGTGAAGACACCCTTAAATACCGATCAATTTAATATGTGAATAAATAACAATAATTCACAATATTTATGTCATTGCACTGGAAAGTTTTGAGTAAAATGTTTTAGGGGCGGGACTAAGAGTCCAACATTTAAGAGATAATGTCAATTTTTTCCAACATTAGAGAGAACAGGATGCAGGACTAAATGCAAATCTGTAAAAAGAAGAGGGGTGGGGCTAAGCGATTTACTTTAAAGAGAATACGGGAGGATAGTAACCAGAAGATTAAGGTACAAATGAAATGTGCAAATGATGACAAACATTCCATTAGAGGAGGGAAAAAAAATACAGATTTCAAGTTACACATTCTGAGATTTCACTCTGTTTATGTATAAAACATTTCATATCAACTCCATAATGCACAGAACAAACACAACACAAAAGAAGTGCAGAAGTCTTTCTGTCCTCCCTGAGACACATCAAGGTCTCGTTTAAAAAAAGAAAAAAGGTGAGACTTTCTAATTTTAAAAGCTGCTCTAATGTGGGATGATTTGGTTATTTAAAAAAATGACAGACTTAAAGAAAAATCCAGTGCCTAATGTTTTCATAAAAACTCTAATGAGGATTAGTCAGGGTTTGGGATGAAGCCTCATTTTCTCAGAAACTATAACTGTGTTCAGATTTTTTTAAATCAGATTCCCACAGTGATTTTTTTTCCTCCCAGACATTTGATTCACATGTTAAGTGAATCAGTAAGTTTAAGCACCCTCTGCTGTCTGTAAGGAGAAGTGCAACTTTTATACACTTAAACCAAACAATGTTCTCTTTTGTCTCTTCGGACCCACACTATTAAAACCAATTTTTTTTTCCAAAGGACCGTTTATATGATTTGATTATTTAAGATTTATAAACACTCTTAAACATGAAGAACAGCACCTTTAAAATCAGGCAAATGTTAAACTTCACACACTTCCAGGGCAGTCTTGACTCTTCATACTCTCCTCAATGGCATCAGGATTTTTGGACCTAAACAGGGCTGATCACAGGTCAGTTTTCTCCTCGTAACGGCAGATACATGCAGCTCTCTGGCTGTCCAGGTAGGGTTTACAGCCCAGGTGCATGACAGCATCGAAGAGCAGAGTCACTGCCGATTCACACGCTGATTCACACACAAACAACAGGACGGGAAAGTCAGTGATGCTGTAACTTCTGAGATCAGTCATGCAGGTGACAAATGAAGACAATAATAACTTTATGTAATTGTGTGTGTGTTGATTTTATAACGATTTACTGAAGCGGAAGTGAGACCCACTACATCGATCAATTACAGGTTGTACATGAATCTATCTGGAATCAACTTTCTGGAGCCAACACTCTATGAAAACGACTTGCTTTTTTTAATTCAATTTTATTTGTATAGCGCTTTTAACACCTGTCATTGTCGCAAAGCAGCTTTACACAATCAAAAGAATTATTTAATCTTTTGTCTTATGTACTATTCGCACAGGATTAGTATTACCTGGGGATCTTATGCAAGTATTAAAACATTCACAGCGCCATCTGTTGAATTTAAGATTACCTAATGATTTTTTCCCAGGTTGATTTTTTTATGATATGAGGGCATTTTGCATTTAAATTTTAGAGTAGCATGTATTCGCTTTGCGTGGCCCGACTGCGATAAAACAAAGCCCATATTTTACCTCAAGCTCGGCCAAATGCACCTGTAAAAACCCTATTATTAGTTTTTTTACTTGACGCATGCAGAAACAGACAAAAATTCAGAAAAAATTTTTTTTTGATGTGTTCTATTACTCATCTTACTCTCCAGAGTAGACACCTAAATTAACTTGAGGCAGAGTCTCTTTTGAAATAAGAAAGTAAACTCTTGAACAGACTAATTTTTAGGAAATAAGTCTTTCTGAAACTGGCTCTTAAATCTTTTGGACTGACTCTTTTTGGAACAGACTTTTAAGAGACTCACAGTAATTATGTAGTCATATTTGTTTCACTCCTAGTATGGGAAAATGTTTTATCAGTACTTTGACCAGAAAAAAACAAGAGCGTACCAAGCTGTTAGAGCCTGGAAATAGAAGAACATTTACCTTGTACACTCTGGTCCATTCCCAGTGTGATCTGTACATTCCTGCATATGGTCTCCAAGCAGGCGTGGAACCGATCATCACAGTCATGTTTCTCTTCTCCACACGTATCATAGCAGCGGTCATGCTGATTACAGCATTTAGTCATAGACGGAATCCCGATATCGAACTGAAGATGAGAGAAATGAGGAAGATGGGATTCTGCTATTATTATGGGAGTGTGCTCTTGCATGAAAATAATTAACATATGACCCTAAATGGAGCAGAGTTACTGTTACCATCCTGGCGTTGATTATTATTGATTGTTTATCACATTGTGTTCCAAGGAGTGTTTTAATTAATCAAAACACATCTGCAGATTACTTACTTTACTGAATAACCTGTTCTACACTTTCTAGTAGCATTTAATGTTATGGGACACATCAAGCTGTTACTTGCAGCACAGCAGTTATAAACAGTCTCGCCTTCATGAGCTGTTGCTACAGAAATGATCGCAGATTTAAATGAAGGCATTGATATAAGCCCCAGCACTACTGTCGAGTCTGCTGATATTGAAGGACCTGATATAGAAAGACCAACACCTTCTGACCAATCAGAATCCAGAACTCCCAGGTTTACTGTTTAGTAAGCATGCACTTACTTCCTGGCAAAGAAAATGAGAAAAACAAAAAAACCCTGACTTGATGTAATGGAAATCCAAACCTACATGAAATCCAAACAGGGGAGAACCACATCCGTTGGGCGGCGCGTGCTTGTAATGAGGTCTGGGAATGGGTTTGTATCCTGTGAAAGAGGAATGCAGATAACTCTGATAACAGATAAAAACACAGCTGTATGACAGTGTCAGATGTGTAATAAGACAAATGAGCGGTCTGCTCAATGCTGCACGAAGGAATGTATAAGACTGAAAGGTGACAATACTTTCCAAGTACTTATACATGTGCAAAATGCCCTGTATATCAGATAATAAACTTTTCAGTGACTTTATATAAAATGTACACACACACACACCATCAGAGCATTTAAACTGACACAGTCCATCAGATCCCCCTATTAAATCCAAAGCATAGTTCAGGAAGGTGTCTATCTTGTGAATTCCATTGCGGATGGTTTTTAAGGTCTTCCTCCAGTCCGGGGTCTCGGGTTCGAGCTCCTCCAGTCGCGCCCTGGACAGAAACGTGCCACAGAGCAGGAGAAGGACAGCTGGTGCGACACTGAACTGCTGCATTCTCCTCGCACGCTCACTCTCTTTATTCCGATTATCCGGGATTAATTAGAAACCGTGTGATGCGTTAACTAAAGATGAGAGATGCACGGCGTGAGTCATCTTTACTCCACATGAGCGCATGAGTAGCCAAAGTCCGACTGCCACTAGTGACAAACCGAGGCAGTCCATCCACTTCCGGGTCTCGTTCGGAAAACAAACCTGATCTGTCGCGTTCCGATGACGCCATTGTGTTCTATTTGTATTAACAGTGCAAGCGCGCGATCTTACTTAAGATGTTCGAATTTCAAAAATATGGCTAACGGCGATTGGATCCTTTAAGTGTACCGACTCAAAGATTCATTTCGTTCGAATCTTCTAAATGTGCCGACTCAAAGATTCATTTCATTTATCGCGCTTTGCAAAATGTGCGCGCACAAAAATGATCGATTCATGGACATGTCTAATGATGGGCGTGGCTAAAATGATATACAGTTCCCTGAAGGCCATGCATGGGGTAAATGTGGCCTTGCACCTCTGTCTGGGTTCGATTTCTGCCTCTTAGAAATCGAACCCAGGAGGCTTAGGCCATAAGACGGTGTAATTCATCGCAGAGCACACACTTACATACACACACTCGTGTGCTCATTCACACACTAAAGGCGATTTGGTAACGCCATTTAGCCTAATCTGCATGCCTTTGGACTATGGGAGGAAACCGGAGTACCCGGAGGAAACCCACCGAGCACTGGGAGAACATGCAAACCCCATGCACACAGATCACGAGGTGGAAATCGAACCCGGACACTGGAGATGCAAAGCAACAGTGCTAACCACTAATCCACCGTGCCCGGTTTTCCAGTCCAGTCTTTCTTCTGGCCTCCTCCCTTGATCTTGTCTTGTGTTAGTTTTTTTGTTTTTGCTGTAAGCTAAACACATTTTGGTTTGAGACAAAATCATGACTATGAGATGATGAATCAGAATCTCAGCTTTTATTTCCTGCTGTGTTTATTTCTTGATTTCCCGGGTGAGCAGGTGTTAGACTCCTGTTTTGGTTCTCCTATAAAGACTGCATTTGTTGTTTAAAGAGGATAGACCAGCATGATGACCAGAGATCTGTCTATGGGAGAAAAGGCTGCGAAAAGACTCAATTTGAAGAAAACCCATAGTAATTTTATATGATGGATACACAAAAATGTTTTCCTGTGTTTGGCCATATGCACCAAGAGGCAATCTCCAGTTCTGAAAAATGAATCTGAAGGTGAAGAGTTAAAATGTGCAGTTCCTTGAATGACCACTAGGTTCAAAAGTAAGTCAATACCCTTACACCCCTTATGTTAAAATGACCAAATGTACAACAGAAATAAACATGTTTACACCCTATATTTGCACCTAAGGGTCCAGGTTCAATTCCTTGCTTTTTAAGTGCATGGAGTTGGTGGGTGCTTGGTGGGTTTCCTCCCACAGTCCAAAGACCTGCAGATAGGGCAATTTGGTAACACCTAATTGACGTTCCCAACTTGTTCCAGGGTGTAACCTGCCTCGTGCCCTACTGTAAGTCACCTGGGATAGGCTTCACAGCTGAGGGAGGCTCATCGGCCACGAAACAGCTTGTTTAGTCTGTATACAGGATGAAGAGGTATAGATGATGAGTCACTGGTACAAAATCAGTTTTGGTCTCCATAGAGATAGATTTCCTATTCCTGACAACTGTACAGTGGTAAATTTTATCTAACTAATCAGTTAAAATTATACTAAGCCATAAAATAATGCATAATTAATAGGATTGTGGCATCGCAGGTTTTAAACCACTGGCTATCTGCTATGCAGCACTTTAGCTAACTGGAATAGCTGCAATTTAACTTACCACAAGAAATGTAGGAGCTGACATGAGATGATGTGTAGGATAGCGATGTTACTATGACACAAAAGCTCTGAAGTTTGTATCGAGCAGAAGAGGGTGTGTCCAAATGAAGCCTTACTTTGACGTGTGTTGGTTCCCTGAGATTCCAACTCGTTTGGCGCTTAAGTAAATTTATAGATTCATAGATGTTGATTATGTGCATTAACATTTCCTTGAACAGTGCAGCTGCATGTACATATTAATTGTGCTGCTTGTGATGTTATGATCTAGTTGCTGCACAAAATTTGTTCACTATATGGCAGTACAATGAGCCCTTGAATGACGCTTCATGAAAATAACCTTTTGGTGAAACTATTAGCTGGGAAGCCTCGACACCAAAATGAGGCTTCATTTGGCCATCACTAGTGTAGGGTACGGATGATGGAGCTTAACCAAATGCAAAGTAGCAAGATTGCTTAATGGTAGCAATCTGGGTACGCTAAAGCTAAACTAGTTAACTGATGGTAACCAAGGTGAGGAGGTTTATTCCAACCAAAAGCCAGCATCTGTTTATTTCATCAATTTGCCAATTTATGCATTAACCAGGGTTTAGGTGGCGGCTACAACCAAAGCTCCCATAGCTGAGCTTCTAAACCGTTCTTCAGAAATTCACTGTGGGTGGCGCCATTGAGGGTTTGTCCAGCTCTTTAAAAAATTTTTTTTATACAGTCTGTCGTATGAACGCACTACAAAAGTTCAGGCTTCAGAGACAGTGAATCAAAAACTCGATCCAGTCAGTCAGTAATAATTTAAACTTTATTCAAATGATTAGCCGAGCAATGAAATATTCCGACATAAATATCTTCAAACATTCAGAAATAAAATGTACAGCAACGTGAATTAAAATGGCTCGTTGGTCCATCCAGCAGAACCGTGACCTTGGGGGAGAAACTCTCAGCTCAAACCGCTTCCTGCCGGTACCGTTCATGTTTATGTTCATAAAGCTTCAGCGTGGACTAGCTAACAGTGTTTTCTTTAGGTTTACTACAACTTACTATAGCTTCTGCTGCTTCTAAGAATTGTGGGAGATGAGCTACACCACCCTGGTAAGCTTCAGGAGTCTTTAGAGAGTCTAACATAGGTCAGGAGCGTGACGGGAGGAAGAGGTGAGAAAGATGAGGAATGTTAGGGGTTCGGTCCTTCATACTTCAGCGTGTTAGAATTCTTCAGAGGTAAAATGGCGTGAGGATTTCAGCCATAAGCAGCAGGGAGTCGTGATGATGATGATGATGATGATGATGATAACAGTTTAAAAGTAAAAGATCTCTCACAGTACATTAGACATAAATTTTTAGTATGTTTTTTTCTCTCCTAACATCCTGATATCTTTCCTTAAAAAACATTTACATTTGTGACATATACATATAGAATCTGTCATATCTATGTGCTAAGAGTCCGTGCTGAGCGAGGCTCATCCGCCGCGAAACAGATCGTTTAGTCTGTCAAGCTCTTTACAGTTGTCCAAGGTCATGAGCTCGGCCTTCCTGCGCAGACGATCGTCTCGGTATACTTTAGCAGCGTACAGAAGGTCTGTTTCTGAAACACACGCACGCACACATACACGCACACACAAAATCAGATCAAAGTTTTCATAGCTGAATCAAAACATTTAACATTCTGCATGAATGATTTTCTAGTACTGGATCTCTGACTGGTGACCAGGTTTATATTAAAACATTATTGTTTCTATAGGAACAGCCCATTCACAGAAACCATACAGAAAACATGTGTGATCCTTGATATGTAAGGAAACATACTTGTCTGTCGCTCCTTCCAGCAGTTGTTGCGCACATTAGACACGTAATCCTCCTCCACGCTCTTCTCGATTTTCTGCAGTGCCGAGCCCTTATACTCCGATTTGAAGTCTCGTGTGACGTAATAATCCACGTGCAGGTTCTCCGTCTGTCTCTTCACCGTCTGACCTGTTGAGCTGTGTGCACACACATCTTGTAAATAATCCATGCTGAATAGCCTTAAGCTCACCTTAAAGCACATAAGCCTAGCAAGCAACTAGCTGGTCATGAACAATGACAGCACTGGTATGGGTTCTTCACCAAGTAACATTCCCCTTGACAATACAATCTATAAGCTTGCATAAGACTAATTAACGAAAGTTTATAAAACTAATAAACCCTGTCAGCTTGCTCCATTCTATCCCAAATAAACTATTTAAACTCACATCCATTTCACAGCGTTAAACAAATCTCAAACATAACTTACGGGGAAAAAATGAGAGTAGCCAAAAAAAAAAAACCCTGTGTCTTCAGGGTGATAACACCCGGCCCTTGACTCAATATTCTACCTCTACCAGCACCTAGCAGTTTATTTTCTTCATGTAATTATATAAAGATTCTTTTGATATACATAAATATATGCATTATAGCAGTGGTCCCAACCCAGGGACCAGCACCAGGCACTGGATGATTAATTAAAAAATCATCTTTATGTATATTTGATTTTATTTCCATTTTATTGACAGAGTGTTTTATCTATCGTCTCCCATTCATTTTCGTCTGCACATCGAAAAATGTGATTCACATGCTCTAAGCGCGCTCTGTATAATAAATGCAGCCTTATAAGTGTTTAAGACAACTTTAACCTTCTGGTTTAAAATCAAGGCAAAATATCCTGAAATCGCCACAACAGCACTAAAACCTCAGCTTCCATTTCCAAAACCCTATCTTTGTGAGGTGTTGTTTGCAGTGACAGCATCGAAAGTGAAATTATGGAGCAGACTGGACATGAGAAATAAAGTTCAGGTGTCACAAGCCTTTCCATGTAATAAGACATTCCCATCCATCCTAGATGGGAATGTCTTGTTACATGGAAACAAGCTCCTGGCTCACACAAATTCTGTGTTATGGTATGTTGTACATATTATGCTGTACATATTATGAATAAGGTAAGGTGTTGCATAAAACTGGTCTGTGACTGAATGCTGGGATGCTTTTCATGACAGCCATGATAGAGATAATAAAGGAAGAGAAAACGAACGTACGGTCTGGAGTAGAGGCTGTACGGAGGAGTGGAAACCATTAGCTGACTGAGAACAGACACCAGGATCAACACCACGATCGGCATCAGCTGGATAAACATGGAGAAGCCTCCCTGAGAGAGAGAGAGAATGATAAGGAGGAAGGGAGAAAGAGAGAGGGTGAGAGGGACAGACAGAGGGTGAGAGGCAGAGGGGAGTTGGAGACAGAGACAGATAGATTGAGAGAAAGGCAGAGAGAGTGGGAAAAGAAATAGAGGATGGGGAAGGGGTTGGAGAGGGAGACAGGGGGAGAGAGAAAGACAGAAAAAGAGATGAACAGGGAGAGAGAGTTGGAGAGAGATAAAAAGAGAGAGACAGACAAAAAGGCAGACAGACAGAGATTGAGCAAGAGAAAGACAGAGAGCGAGAAAAAAAACTGATTAATTCTCGTGAGTGAAATGTTCGAATCACAGCATTTCCTAATTTTAATGGATTCTGATTATAAATAAACAGACGTACATCTCCTCTCTCCTCCCTCTCCCTCCTCATCTGCTCCGTCTGCTGGGTGTATCGATCCCGGCCATTAGCAAATGTACTCGCTGAGAGAGAGAGAGAGACACACACACACACACACACACACACACACACACACACACACACGAGTTTAAAAAATATACAGTATATTAATATCACTGTCAGCTGTCTGATTAAGTGTCTAAAAGAGAGTGAGAGAGAAAAAGAGAGGTGTAATCAGGTCAGCGCAATCCCATAATTCCCAGAAAGCACTGGTACTTGTTCTATAAATACCCAGCTTTCCTTGTGTGTATGGGGAATTTTATCATCACACCCGGGTCACATTCTCACACTCCAGAGACCTGCAGTCTCTATGAAAGCGCCATGTGTGGACCCAACCGAGGTGCACTTCATTACTGCAGCTGTTGGACAGCTGATTGGCTGAAAGTGCTGCATAAGCACCATCAGCAGGCAGATTTTAGTTTTATATCAGGATTCTATAACCCAATGTTTTAATCATTATAATAATTTATATTGTCTTTAGAAATAAAAACAGAGAGGTGGTGCTGAATGTAAAGTTAGGAATGATGGAGTGACGGAGGGACGTACAGGAGGGGAAGCCGCCTCCGAAGAACATGTTGAAGAGATCCTCAGGCGTGATGTCGGCCTCAAAGCCTCGGTTAAACTCAAATCCCCCGTGTCCCCCGTGTCCCGGGCTGCTGGGCTCTTCTGCTCCACTCACATCGTACTGCCTCCTCTTCTCCGCGTTACTCAGCACTGCGTACGCGTTCCCGATCTCTACACAACAACGACAACAAGGCAGGGGGTAAAAACTATTACACAACAACAACAATGGCTTCTTACTTACTTACTTCTTTTTTTCCTCCTCACTAATTCCCTTACATCATCCATTTATTTTTTCATTACACCTTCTTCTCTTCTCCATTACTTCTTTCTCATTTCCTCATTAAATTACATTCTGTTCTTCATCACTAACGTTCCTCCCCATATTCCTTTTCTCCTTCTTTCCTTAATCCTTTCTTTTAAACTTCTTTTTTTCCTTTTATTTTCCATTTCCTTTTTTCCCTTAATATAAAACTTCCTTTATTAGTTTTCTTGCCATCTTCATTTCTTCCTTCATCACCAACATCCTTGCTTTTTTCCCTTTTATAAAACTTTGTCCCCTCCTTCCTTTCATTCCTTACCAACTTGCTTTCTTCCATTCTCTTTTCTTTCCTCTTTGTCCTTAATTTTCCCTAAATATTTAGGGAATATGAGTGTGTGAGGACGAGCTGGATCAGGAATTACTTTTAAATGCCTCTGTAGCTCCAGGAGCATGATTTTTATCCGGGTGAAACTTTAGCGCCAGCTTCCTGTAGGCTTTCTTCAGCTCCTCGTCATTAGCATCCTTACTGACACCCAGAACCTCATAGTAGTCCTTACACCTCTTTATCCTGCAAACATACACACACACAAAATGAATAAACAACACAAACTACAATATACACTGCTGTGCTTACATGCAAAGATTTTACCCAATCCATATAAAATCATTCCAAGTAAACTGCAACTCGTAAAAACTGCATTTTTATACAGTACATGGTATACATACTGTAATTTAGTTCAAAGTTACACCCACAATGGTTAGAGGTTAAGTCTCACGGTTTCCATAACAAAGAGGATCAACAATATCTGCTTTTTAATTACACTCTTTTTTGTGAATCAGTGAAAAGTAAAATAAATAAATAAATCCCCCATTCTTCATCACAGCATAAACATTAATTTTATAATTACTATATCTTCTAACATTATTTAGTCAGTGGGTCAGTCAGGGCACTCAGCTTTGACTGAAGTGAGTATTATTAATTAACTGACAAATGGATTATTATCAGACTGTAGGTAAACACAGCTACTAAAATTTCCTTTAACTCAATCTGAAGTCGATCAGCCAAGACATGTTTATAGCGTTTCTGTAAATACACCCGCACTCTATCATTATAATAAAAAAACCTCATCATCATCACCATCCCCCACATAGCATGGCTTGGAGAGTGAGAGATGCCACCAAGAGCGGAGAAACTGAGCCACTGGAGAGTAAATTAAAGCTGAATGAGATTCAGAGAGCCGAGAGATCAGTAAGACGCAATAAACCCTGCGTGTTGCTTAAACAAGCATCTCTGAGGGACCACGCGCCTGCCCCAGGGGGTGGGAAGGGGCTGTGAGACTTTTAATAAGTGTGCTAATTACCTTTTAGCCTAACACTGCTAACTTTTTATATTCTAATACTATACATATGCTTGGAATGTCCAACCTCTGATTAGGAAAAGACCAAAGAACACACACTACTTAACGTTGGAAATACTGGATTTAACAATATACTGTACTGTTACGTACACTGTTAATTAAGCATCACTTCGCTAGTTATTAATGATTAGATTTAAAAAAGGAAAACACACAAAACATTCAAGAGTGCACATACTGCTAGTATTACCTAGCTAAACTCTCGTTAAGGAAACACGAGCCTCCCGTGTCTATATTTTTACCCACTTGCTAACCGAGGTCAGACTGCGGAATTCCTAGATGAGACAAACACAACATAAGGTGTCTGATGCTTCTTAAGTGATAAGTGGTTAGGCTAATGTAGCTAATTCAGCAATTGTTGCATTGTTGCCATTAGAGGTTTGTTCCAGATTTCTCCAATAAATATTTGTTACTGAATCATGACAAATTAGGTCAAGTTTACTTAGCGGGTTGATATTTAATTGTTAAGTAAATAGTCCTTGAGATTGTTACTGTACTGTACAGAGACTAGATAAAGATTTAACCAATTATTACTCATTAATAAAGCATTAAAAATTATTTCAAGATTCATAATGAATCATAACAGATTAGATAAAGATTCATTAGAAATTTGTTACTGAATCGTTACAGTTTACCCTTAACCGGTGCTAATATTACAGATTCATTAGAGATTCACTTCTGAATCATTACAGAATAGGTCAAGATTCCTAGAGATTTGTTACTGAATCATTAGAGATTAAGTACAGAATCGTTAAAGATTTGCTACTAAACTTAATTAATAACTTAATTAAAAAGTAATTAATCTTTACTTAAATTAATGATTTAGTAGCAAACCACTAATGATTCTTTATTAAATCCATAATAATTCAGTAACAACTCTTTAATTTTACCTAATCTGTAACATGTTGTTAAGGAATTATTACAGATTAGGCAATGTTGCATGAGAGGTTTGCTGGAGATTTAGTGAAAAATTTACTAGAGATTCATTAACAATGTTAAAGATCTAATACAGATTCAGCACAGATTCAGTAGAGATTTTTTTTTTTAAAGATTTGGTACTTCTCTTTAGAGACTCATTACTGATTTGTACATAACTAAAGGTTGGGAAATTAGATTTCTGCAAGACTTAAAACAGATTAAAAATAGTTTTGCTACAGATTCATTAAGTATTCATTAGAGATTTTATAATTTGGGACAGATTAGGTTTAATTAGAAAATTATTAGAGGTTTCATTGACATTTCGTTAGAGATTGTGTAAAGTTTTGTTACAGATTCCCTAAGGATTTTAGAAACTCGATACAGATTTATTATAAATTAGTTACAGTTGATTGATGTCAGATGTGTTAAAGATTTATTTTGTATTTATTTAGTCCAGTGTCTCTATAGATTAATAAAGATTTGATTGGAATTATGTAGCTAGATCATTTATAGGTTTGGTACACAGAATATATGCAGATTTTGTTGTTGTTTTATTGTTTATTGTTAAAGAGCCTAGATTAGATTTTATTACATCATATGTAAATGTCAAAACAGTGCTAAATGTGTACATGTGCTTACAAAAAAAAACTTTAAAAAAGTTTCTAAATAACACGTGCATAATTATAGCATTCAATTATTTTTAGTGGTGTTTTTGTTTGTTAATAAAATGAACAAAATAGCGGTGATGTGTTTAATAAAAGCAGGTCAGGTGAAACAAAGGGATGCGTTGAGGTCTCGTGAGGGATGCCAAACTTACTCTACCTTTCTTACACACAAACAGGCTAAAAGAGTGTGTGTGTGTGTGTGTGTGATGCAACACAATGTAACAGCACAACCCCATTACGAATTACAAGAAAGATGTGATTAACTACATTAAAGCATCCTAAGGATCTGGAGTGCACTATATAGGGAGGACAAGTAAGGCAATAGCGTCTTACCCTTAAATGTACACATTCTGTAGTGAAGGAAAGGTTGTTCTATAATTGATGGTGCTTGACAGGAAACACATCTTGCATTGATGATGACAACACAGGGCACGTTGTAGTGTTAATTGTGTCAGGAAAGAATGAGTAATGAGAGTTCAATTAAAGTTTACTGTTCACAGTCTGTGTCCAGTTTTAGAGAGTTAGATACTGTAAGCCGTTCTTCATCCTGTGTGCCTACCTTCTTAACTAAACACACCCGAGTCACCTAGTTTCTCTAGTCTCAAGTGTGTGTATCAGGTGTGCTGTGCGTCAGTGTGAACGTTACGTCACAAGAGCTTTTCATAATTTATTTCTGAGTGAAGCATAAGATATGGGTATGGTATGGAGAGGGCTACTATTCAGAGTTAGCTCTTTCTCAGCGCCCCTCCCTCCTCACCTCCTCCCCAAGTTCAAGCTTTTTGTGGTAACCACTGCAAAAAAAAAAAAAAAACCCAGCTAGTGGACTATATGTTTGTGTCTTTTCTATATAATAAGAAAAGCAGGCACAGGAAAAAGCTCGGAGACAGCACAAAAACCCTGCCCTGCACTTCCTGTACTCCATGCTCCTGCCTCAGGAGCTCGTTAGCCAGCACCTGTGAGTTCGTCACACACGTTAGCACTGCATGTTTCACTAGTGCTCGGCTCACTGCAAATCGGAATCTTTTGTTTATTTATATTATCAATTCTTAATGACAATACTGCAGACGGATGCGGTGCTAATATTAAATATTGCTCTGTATGCTCTAGCGTTACAATGATGAAATGAGGATCTCCATGATCTCTTACACGGATTTTTGAGTTAGGGATTGATATGGATTTCATTAACATTTA